>NC_133618.1:379258721-379453721 GCF_048593235.1 Sminthopsis crassicaudata
AGAGCACCAGTCTTGAATTCAGGAGGACCCCAGTTCAATGTGGTCTCAGACACTTAACACTTCCTAGCTGTGTGACCCTGGGCAAGTCACTTAACCCCAGCCTCAGGAAAAAAAAAAAAAAGAAATACTTTTAGAAATGTGAGTTATTGCTATCAACTGTGAATAAATTATTTTATCTAGTATGATAAGACAAAGCAAGATTTGACTCTTAGCAAAGGAAGAAGTCAACAAAGATTATCTCTGGGATTTTTACCCTTTAGCTCATTTTGTCCACTTTTGAATGTACTTTCTACATTCAGGATCCAGTACTGATTGACAAATTGCCTTATTACCTTCAGTGAAACAATAGCTACTATAATCACTGGCCACTAGTTAGCTATGGGCTCTTAAATAAGACTGACTTCTGTATTTCAATTTCATCATTTAAAAATGAGAAGTTTGGACTACATTCATCTAAATGACCCAGAACATGAATTGTTAGAAATTTTCTGTATCTAAGCTTCTTCATCTTTCTAAGGAACATAATATCCCTTCTAGAAGAATTTGTATATTAAAAAGAAGCCTCCAGGTAGAGCCCATTGCTTACTCCTCAAAGAAGGAATCTAATACAATGGAACTAATTAATAGAAGTGGCATTTGGGGGACAATAATAGGCCTTAAAATTATATAGACAATTATATCCCTGTCTATACAAAATGCAGGTCCTGAAGCTACCTACACAAATCACCTGCTTCCTCCTAAGCTTTTCATCTCTGATCAAGGCCTTCCCCTCAAAGGAACAACTCCTTTCCCACTTGACTGCCTACACAACCTCCTACACATACCCACAGAGAGTGGGACAAAGGCTACAGCGCTGTGTAATTACATATACACATGTCAAAGTTCAAAGCAATGGCACAAATATGACTTTATCTGTTAGAGATACATAACGATAAACATAACAACCCACATTTCTCTAGCTCTTCAACATTATAGAAGCAAACACATTCCTCTCACAGATTTTGCTAAAGACAAAAAGTCCAGGAATGATTATTCCCATTTTACAGATCCAAAAAAAAAACAAAAACAAAAAAACAAAAAAACAAAACAAAACAACAACAACAACAACAACAAAAAAAATACAAGAAAACAGGGTAGCTAGTTGGTGTAGTGGATAGAGCACCAGCCCTGAAGTCAGGAGGACCCGAGTTCAAATCTGACCTCAGACATTTAAAATTTCATGGCTGTGTGACCCTGAGCAAGTCACTTAACCCCAATTGCAAAGAAAGAAAGAAAGAAAGAAAGAGAAAGAAAGAAAGAGAAAGAAAGAAAGAGAAAGAAAGAAAGAAAGAGAAAGAAAGAAAGAAAGAGAAAGAAAGAAAGAAAGAAAGGAGGAAGGGAAGAAGGAAGGGAAGAAGGAAGGGAAGAAGGAAGGAAAGAAAGGAGGAAGGGAAGAAGGAAGGAAAGAAAGGAGGAAGGGAAGAAAGAAGGAAAGAAAGGAGGAAGGGAAGATGGAAGGAAAGAAGGAAAGAAAGGAGGAAGGGAAGATGGAAGGAAAGAAGGAAAGAAAGGAGGAAGGGAAGATGGAAGGAAAGAAAGAAAGAAAGGAGGAAGGGAAGATGGAAGGAAAGAAAGAAAGAAAGGAGGAAGGGAAGATGGAAGGAAAGAAAGGAGGAAGGGAAGATGGAAGGAAAGAAAGAAGGAAGGAAAAGAAAGAAAGAAAATGAAATTAAAAAAAAAAGCAAAGACTAAATTGAGTGTCAAATAAGCAAAGGGGTTGACCATCTAAATAATCAGGGTCAGAAGCTAGAAAGTAAACTAAGGTCTTATAACTCAAATCCAGTGTTCTTTCCCACTATACTATACTATACTATACTATACTATACTATACTAATTCAAATAAAACCAAACATCATTAGGTCCCTGATTTATCTTGGTTTCTGTTTAGATCTATCCAATAACTTGAATAATGTGCAACTCTCCCTTCAGTTCCTGTTGTGAAGAAACAATCTTAGAAAGCATTTGTAAGTAGAGTGAAAGAAAGAAAGAAAGAAAGAAAGAAAGAAAGAAAGAAAGAAAGGAGGAAGGGAAGATGGAAGGAAAGAAAGGAGGAAGGGAAGATGGAAGGAAAGAAAGAAGGAAGGAAAAGAAAGAAAGAAAATGAAATTAAAAAAAAAAAAAGCAAAGACTAAATTGAGTGTCAAATAAGCAAAGGGGTTGACCATCTAAATAATCAGGGTCAGAAGCTAGAAAGTAAACTAAGGTCTTATAACTCAAATCCAGTGTTCTTTCCCACTATACTATACTATACTATACTATACTATACTATACTATACTATACTATACTATACTATACTATACTATACTATACTAATTCAAGTAAAACCAAACATCATTAGGTCCCTGATTTATCTTGGTTTCTGTTTAGATCTATCCAATAACTTGAATAATGTGCAACTCTCCCTTCAGTTCCTGTTGTGAAGAAACAATCTTAGAAAGCATTTGTAAGTAGAGTTTGTAGTGCATGCTGACCAGGGGTTCTGGAATATTCTCATTTTCCTGAGGTTTCAATACAACTAGCTCTTACTTGCAAGAAAATAATCCAGATTCTATATATTAAGGTAGTAATAACAGAAGCAGAAATCAAAATTATCCCCATATTTTCATACATTTATCATTTGCATCTCTCTCTACATACATATATATTATACATATATGCACAAATATGAATCTATTGAGAAAAAGAGAAAAAGCACAATATCTGCCTTCCTCCCTCTTTCTTTCCCTTTCTCCATCTCCCATCTCTTTCTCTGTCACTGTGTCTCTCTGTCTCTTTCCCCTAACTCCCACCTTCCACATATCTCTAATGGCTTATTTGTGTGATTTGATGATCTATATATAAGGTCCCTTCCTTCTATATATCCATGATCCTATCATCTTAATCAATTTTGCATAAATTCACACACACATACACACACACACACACACACACTTCTATCCATTCGGTATTATAATTAACTGTTCAGATACAACTAAAGCCTCACTTCTGCCAGGAAACTGTAAAATTACTCTAGTTCTCCCTTTCTCTGAAATTTTACTATTTTTATTGTCAGTCACATGTTTGTTTAGTAATTTATTTGCATAAACAAATTTTGTGTAGTAGGTAGAATGTAGGCTCCTCCAGAGTCTTTCTGCCATTGTATATCTAATGCATTTTCTATCCCTGTGCACAGTGTGGAGGTAGAACTCTGTAAAATCCACAGGTCATCTAATCCACTCTCACCCCCCCCCCCACACTTTATATGTAGCATAGGGTCCTGATCTGTTGGATTAGGCCCTTTGGGAAGGATCCCATAAAAATGATAAAAATGGATCTCTATCCTGAGTCATGTCTGAAGAGAAGTATTCTGGCTATTTTGGGTGTCATTCAGAAGGCAGAAGTGTGTTTAAGGATGGTTACCAGAGATGATTGACTGTTGAGCCAGAAACAGCTCCCATTCAGTTATCTATAAGAGAAATGATTTCCCTTTCCTATTTTCTTTCAAACCATCCATCCAGAAGAAGGAAAGAGGTAAGGGATGTTGGCAGGAAGATTGGAGGAATAAGGCAAGAGGGAAGGGAGGGATATAAGAAGAGGAACAGTCTTTTTGGTTACTCTCCCCACTACTATTGTCTTTCCTCAGCCATCTTTATTCCCAGATGCTGCTCTGATACTCCACCAATGAGTTCTTCTATATCTTATTTCTGAAGCTAAAAAAGTCATTATCTGAGAGTTGATTTTATGGTAATGAACCTCTTCCCTAGATATAGTCCTTGGGTAAATGTCATTGTTTGCCATTTCCCTTCATTCACAGAACCATAAAATTTTAAATCTCTTTTTTTGGATGAGGAAACAGGTCCTGAAAAGGAAAGTGACTTCTCCTTAATCACACAGCAGACTGGCAGAAAAGCAGAACATTTTCTGGTCCAGGTCTCTAGACATCAAGTTCAGTGTTCTTACCCCCTTTTTTTTTCCTCCAGTGTTCTTATCTCACAACTTGTTTTTCCCACAAATCTCCCTGAGCAGAGAGCTTAACACCACAATGAGTCTAAAGGATTCTTTTTCCAGCATATCTCATCCATATATCTTGGATCTAGTCATTTGTTAAAAGTGAGGGGGCAGCAGTAGCAGTGGAAGGCAGAGAAAGTGAGATTGAAATAAAAGAATAGAAAAAAAGACAAAATATAATTAATGTCATTAGCAGATTGCAGAGCAAGAAAGTGGTTCATTTAAAGCCAAGGAGCTAATGCATGCCTCAGCAATCCCTCATAACGTTGATTTCTGAAGACCATAAAAAAGACCATCCTTTAGCTCTGTTATTACTTTACATTGATGATAGGAGGTTAGAATATGAATGCCATTTGAAAGATAGTACCATTTCTTTGATACATCAAAAAGCACTCCACAGCAGACTACTACTTTCTTAGGACACTTACAGTCAAAGCTGGTGTTTGACTATTCTCCTAATGTCATATTACAATGACAGAAGCTCTCGATATATCAATTTAATCTTAGTTCAAAAATTCTTTTAGTTCTGTCTTAGTGAAGTCAAATGGACTTCTATAGTTTCTCAGCTCAAAATTGGACAACGTGCTTATAACAGGAAAAAAAGAAAATGCAGAATGTGGTTGAAAGGGTAATCATATTTCAGTGAAAAGAAATTGTGCTAGTTATTTGGCACTAAAGATTTCTAAAAGAAAGGCAGGCTTCTAAGGCAATCACATGATTAAAAAAATAATAATGACCATCCTAAACTAATGTGTGGATTGTGAAAGTATGGGGCTGGTCTGGGATTCTAACAAAAACCTAAAATGCAAGTATACCCTTACATCTTTTGCACTTTTAATGAGCAATTTTAAATTACATCCAGAGTTAACTTTGCATCTTTTTGCCCAGACTGAGAGTCTTTACTATTCATGCTAGTTTTTTCTACTGCCTTAGGTCATATGAAGAAAAGTACATGTCCAGGGAGGTGACAGATCTATTGTTTTTTGCCCTGGCCATCTGGAGTTTATATTAAGCTCTCAATTTGGAAAGGATGATCACATTGCTTGTAGAGAGAAGAATGAACAGGATGGTGAGGGGATTGTCACCACTTCAGAAATATTTACCAGTATTTAAACTTCTAATATTTGAATTGCTTTAAATAAAAGAATCTTAAAATCTTAGGTGTGTGTGTGTGTGTGTGTGTGTGTGTGTGTGTAGCCTTAGACAATTTTTAGTTCAATTATTCATTTTATATATAAGGCAGATAGAATTAAAATAGCTTGCTTTAATAGTGTGGCAATAATGGTTGAACTATGAAATGTAGATCTGATTCCTAATCCCATTCTCCCCATATACTAAAATTAAAGCTGGATGACTATGATCACAGAAAATTTTCATGATTTTTAGGCATCAAATCTCTATTCCTAGAGAAATGGAAGGCTTTTGCAATCTCTTAAAATTCTAAAATTCTTTGATACTAAAACTACATCAAACATGGGAAACTAAGTGGTGCAATAGAAAGAGGATCATGCTTGGAATCAGGAAAACTCATTGCCCTGAATTCAAATTTGAACTCAGAAAGTAATGTTTAACACTGGGCAAGTCACTTAATCCTCAGTTTCTTCAATTGTGAAATGATCTGGGGAAGGAAATGGCAAACCAATCCAGTACCTTTGCCAAGAAAACCCTAAATGAGGCCATGAAGAGTCGGGTACACTTGAAAAAACTGGACAAAAACATATTCTAAGAAATTAAGGGATTTAACTCAATCTAAAATTTTCTAGTAAGCAACTCAAAGATTATAGGGATATCTATTGGTAAATATTTCTGAGATATTGACTTCATTGACACCTGAATTTTTCATTACTAAAATCTTAGCCCACATTTTTAAGCTGTGTTCTAGTTATATCTTGGCATCTATCACTTTTTACCTAATATTCTGTAAGTTGCTAAGCTGATTAATGTGTAATTATAATAATATCAAGTATCCATAGAATGCTTTGCAAAATTCTTTAGATTTGTTATGATATTCAATCACTATTCTATCCTTGGGAGATAATTTATCTTATTACAAATAAAGAGACTGATTCTCAGAGAGGTTGTTGCTTGTCCAGGGCTGCAATTTAATAAATGTCTAATGTGAAGGAACTCAGGTCTTAATTTGAACTACATGAAGCTGTGTCTAGAGGCTAGGGAAGTCCTAAGAATATAAATTAGGGAGTATAGCAAGACATACAATAAATCCTGGGGGACCTTAAGAGGCAATGGCATGGCAAATAATAATGTCTCATTATCTCCATGAGTTGTTGACTTTTCTACCATTCAGTCTGCATGAACAGTCAAACTGTCCCAAAAAATGAAGACAACAGGAGGATAAGGATTGGACCTTTATGGTGAGTATATGAATATAATGACATCTAGTTATCTAGTCATGGCCAACTCCATAATCTCTCATTTAAAGCCATCTAAAATCTACCTTGAATCTTCAGACATTTTATATCCTCTATTATTTCATATTACTGTATTATTTCAATATTCCACCTAAGCTCATCAACTCATTATTCATTAAACTTAGGATTCTAGATGTCTCATATAGCCTGGAATATACTTCTTTCTATGCTTTTGCTTTTTTTAAAAAAAAAAAACTTTGCCTTTTGAAAACCTGATCTTTCTTCAGGTCTTAGCACAGGTATTGTCTCCTGCAGCTACTGGTACAGTGGATAGATGACTAAGCTTGGAATCAGGAAGACCTGATTTCAAATTTGACTTTTCAGATATTTACTAACTATGTGATCATAGGCGTGCCATTTAACTTCAGTTTTATCAACTGTAAAAAGGTAACAATGATAATACCAATCTCATAGGGTTGTTGTGAGGATTGAATTCTGAGCACTGTTATCATGGTGTTTGGCACATAGAAGTCACAACATGAATTCTTCCCTTTATTCAGTCTCTCTTAACTCAAGGCTTTCTTGATCTCTTCAAATGTCCTTCCCTTGTCAGATTGTCTTGCATGTTTACGAATGTTCTGGCACCCAAGAAAAAAAATGGCAACTCTTTGTTGACAGGGACTGTTTCCATTTTTTTTTTACCTTGCATAATTTAGATGTTTAGTAAATATTTGCTGAGTTTAAATTAAATAATGGTGTGAGGTTTCTGAATCCTTTCCTCTAAACAACCCTTTTATGTAAGTAGTTCAAATAGTTCTTGTCCCTATTTTATAGGTGAAGAAACTGACTTAAAGTTCAGGTACCTAATGTTTTTCCTGTATTTGTTAATGACTTATACCACTTTCATATTATATGATCATAAAATTGAAAAAGTCCATAGGAATTAGGTATTATTTACTATTTCCCAATAAGGAACTTAATGGTCATTTTCTTAACATTATAGACATTTCTTTATATTAGTCATATTTAAAAAAAATACCTATTATTCAATCACCAAACATTACTTACTATGTGCCAAGCACTGTTCAAGTTACTAAGAAGACAAAGACAAAAATGAAACCATCTATCCCATTAAGATGCTTGCATTATACTAAGGAGACACAACATGTTCATAGATGCATAAGTAATATATACATACATGCTACATGCACACAAAATAAATATACAATATTTTCAAGAGGATCATTAACATATAGGGGAAATCAAGAAAATCCTTTTAAAAGAGATAACATTTAGTATGCATTTATTATAATTATCTGTATTTAACATGAATTTCTTTACCAAATCCCTTCCATCCTACATATACAGAAGAGGACACTTGGGTAACCTGCAATTCTAAATTTGAGGAGTGATAATTCATTCATTGCATATTCATCAAGTGGACTAGAAACTCTGAAGATAGAAGGACAAAATCATTTTGATTTTAAGAAGTTTGTCTTTTACTGGGGAAGACAATAACAACATGCAAACAGATAAATAAATGCAAAGTATTTTCTAAGGGATAAGGATGAGGATCAGTACAAACTTCCTGTAGAAGACATCATTGAAATGAACCTCAAAGGAATCTAAGGTTTTTACAGTTAGGAATTGTAAGGAGGTATTGCAAGTATGAGGGAGAGCTTATGCAAAGACACAAAGATCAGAGATGGAATATTATATAGTAGAAAACTTGTCTAGAACTTAGCATTTATGAAGGAGAGTAACATGTAATATTCCTGGAAAGGTAGGTTGGGACCAGATTGCAAAAATCTTTAAATAACAAAGAGAGGCATTCATATTTTATACTAGAGCCAATTAACAACTCCTGCAGCTCCTTGTCCTGTCTAACCAATTGGATTACATATTCCTTGAAAGAAGGGGCTTAATCTTAAATCTTATTGTATTTCTCTTTTCCTCCCCCAGTTCTTAATGAATGTTTGCTGCTACTGCTGCTATCAGGCATTAAGCTAGCTCTGCCCCTTTTATGGTGCTACCTTTTTTTCTGATATCTTGCAAATTTTGAAGAAAGATATATATCCATTTCTCTATTAACTGTTCTCTAAAGAGCCATCTGTGTGGCATCATAAGAATAATAGCAGGTCATCAGAAGATAATGGAACTGGAGCTTAAATTTTCTCCCCCACCCCAGCTTAAAAAAAGTCTAATCTTTTGTATTTAGTGCCAAATTCACTGTCCCTTCTGGATGAACCTTAGTTACATCTGGTTAGATATCCTGGGAACCTGTGGTCTTGTTACCCAAATTGCCCTCTTAGGTCCCTTACTCTGAATCCACTGGGGAGGGAAGGTCAACTAATAGTGACATTAATGACAAAACCCAAACCCAGGACTTGAATAACCTCTTGGTTTTCTTTTCTTTCCATGGCCGTGATAATGAAGCCCTATCAAATGTTGGGGGAAGGAAACTACCCAAATCTTGGTTTACTTAAGAGGTAGTTTGTGGTCAGGCACCCAAGAGATGTGTCAAATTACCTCCCTTTAATTTCAAGTAATTGGTGAACAGGATTATCCTGGGTCTCTTGGGAATCATGACAATGGATCACTAGTGCTTTTTATCCCTCTTGATAGACTGAAGTGGAAATTGCTGCTATCAAGGGCATTCTACAGCTGCCCACAAAGTCTGGGGTGGCAGATATTTAGACACAAAATAATCCAGCTGACCCTAGAAGCTGCAATGTACAGAGGGACTTATTCTCTAGTGAGGTTTCCTAATATTCCACTTCGATTAAGAATCTGAAGTAAATTTTTCTATAGCTTACTCTAATAAGGTGCAAAGTCATTTCTTAAAATTTCAGCCTCAAATCTGAGAACAAAGGGTACTTGAGAGAACAACTAGCTCATCCTTTCCCCTATACATTTGAATATAATTCCCTTTTATAGCATCACCAACAACTGATCATCCAATTTCTGCATGAAGATAGTAAGATATTGGAAATTCCTCATTTCCTGAACAAGTCCAGTCTACTTTGACGTAGCTATAATTGTTGAAAAGTTTTTCCTAATGTTAACTTGAAATTTACTTTCCCCAAACTTCTACTCATTTCTTTTATTTATACTATTGAGGTTAAACTAGTCACTTCCATATGACAAGCTTTAAATATTCAAAGGCAATTATTGTTACTATAGATGGCATAATGAATAGAATCCAGTCTGGAAGACTCATCTTTGTGAGTACAAATCTGGCTTCAAACACTTACTAGCAGTGTAAACCTGGGCAAGTCACTTAAGCCTGTTTGCCTTGTTTTTCTCATTCATAAAATGAGCTAGAAAAGAAAATGGAAAAAAACACTACAGTATCTTTGCCAAGAAACCTTAAATGGGATAACAAAAGTCGGACACAACTCAACAATAACAACAACAACAACAACAGCACATTCCTGCTAAATCTTTCCTCAAGGTCCATCCATAAATCTTCATAACCATTTATTTCTAGTCCTCTCATCTTTCTGTTTTCTGGACACATTCCAACTTTTCAATGTCCTTCCAAAATGTGATACCTAGGAATTGACCCAGGAAAGCAAAAGGTAATGGAAATTAGTACATGCTTTATTCTAACTAAAGCTATATTTAAAACACTTCCCATTATTTCATCTCTATAAGTTTTAAGATTTATTTCATAGCAGATAGATATGCAGATGGGCAGAAATAGATATGAAAGATATGCTGATGATAAATGAATAGAGATGTAGAGTTAAGATACAAGAATAGAGAGATATACATATAGATAGTGCAAATATACCTTTAGAGAAAAAAAAAGGAGGGAAAAGAGAGACAGAGAGAGAGACTGAGGCAGAGAAAGAGAAAGAGAGAGAGAGGGAGAGAGAGAGAGACAGAGAGAGACAGAGAGAGACAGAGAGAGAGAGAGAGAGAGAGAGAGAGAGAGAGAGAGAGAGAGAGAGAGAGAGAGAGAGAGAGAGAAGAGAGAGGAGAAAGAGAGAGAGAGAGAGAGAGAGAGAGACAGAGACAGAGAGAGAAGAGAGAGGAGAAGAGAGAGAGAGAGAGAGAGAGAGAGAGAGAGAGAGAGAGAGAGAGAGAGAGAGAGAGAGAGAGAGAGAAGAGAGAGGAGAAAGAGAGAGAGAGAGATACACAGATACAGAAACAAACAGAGTCAGACAGAGACAAGAGAGAAGCAAAGAGAGAGACAGATAGCAGAATGATATAGAGACAGAGAGAAGCAGACAAAGAGAGAGACAGATGCAGAAAAAGAATGAGAATGTACTTAGGCACATAATCATATTAAAAAGGAAAATCCAGATTTTGCTTTTTTGTTTTGCTTTGTTATAAACTGTTTACTTAGTTTTGAATGATTTCATAATTTATATGCTTTTAATAACTCATGTACTCAGCTAATAGCAAGGTAAAGAAACATGTAATCTCAGAAAGTAGCTCAGGGATCATCTAGTCGTGGCCTATAGCAATAATATAACTAGTGTTTATAGATCACCTTAAAGTTTGTAAAGTTATTTTACAAATATTATCTCATTTCATCTTTACAAAAAATCCGGGAGTCAGGCTTTATTATTATCCCCAGTTTACAGAAGAGGAAATCACAACAGATACTGGCTATTTGTCCAGGGTCACACAGCTGGTAAGTCTCTGAGACCAGATTTAAACTTAAGATGTTCTAGAATCCAAGTTCTGTGCTTTTTCCACTGTTACTTAGCTGCCTCCTTGAACAGGAATCTCTTCTAACACCACAAATACAATACAAAAAAACCCCAACATGCTATAATCACATACTTTGTATAGAGCACCACACTGCCTTGATTAGAGATACAAAGTTTAGTCAAGTAAGGGCTTTGGCCTCTAGGAGTTTATAATCCATTTCTTTTAAGAGGTCATTAACCCTATCTACATCTTCAATGCTAATTAATCTACTTCCTCTCAAGGCAAGTCATTTCACTTCATGACAGCTCAAATTGTAAGGTTTGTTTTTTTTTTAACATTGAGTCTAAATTTTTTTTCCCTCATAAATGTCTATCCAGTTCCTAGATTTCCTGTCTGGAAGCAAGTGAAATAATAATTCTCTTCAACTTGCTAACTATATCCAAATATTTAAAAAAACAAATCTACTCTTCTAAGAGGATGCTAAGTATACCCAATTCTTTCCACCTACCTTTCCTTGTGATAGGGCTTTCAATTCTTCTGACTTTTTCTCAAGCTTCAGTTTATCAAAGTACATAGCACATGTAATGGGGATATTTCTTATGTTTTTTTTTTTTTAATTAAAGCTTCTTATTTTCAAAATATATGCATAGATAATTTCCAACATTCACCTTTGTAAAACCTGTGCTCCAAATTTTTTTTCCCTTCTCCCATTCCCTAGATGTCAAGTAATCCATTATGTTAAACATGTATAATTTTTACACATATTTTCACAATTATCATAGATAGTATACGGGAAAGATCAAAAAGGAAAAAATGAGAAAGAAAACAGAATACAATTAAAAAAACAATTAAAAGGTGAAAACACTAAGTTTTGGTCCATGCGGAGTCCCCACAGTCTTCTCTCTGGTCAGATGGCTCTCTTCAGCACAAGACCATTGGAACTGTCTTGAATAATCTTGCTATTGAAAAGAATCATGTAAGGGGATATTTCTGCCAAAAGGTAAAGGTTGTTTTTCAAGTGACTTTTCTTGATTAATCCCAATGTCCATCTAAGAAAGGAGAATGCAGCACATTCTTAAAAAAACAAAAACAAAAACAAAACAAAAAAAAAAAAAAACCTGTAATATGCTGTTTCTGGGATTCTTCCTATGAATAGAGATATACAAGGATATATGTGGGGGATTTATATATACATGAGGGATCATGCCTGCTACAAATAGTATGGGATGAATTTTGTTGTTTCTATCACGGGACATCTCTCTTTCTAATTTTTACGTGGTATCGGAGTTGCATGTTGAAAGAAATAAGGAATCCCAAGAGCTAGAGATAGCATAACCATGGGTGACAGAATGTCATGTATAAGGAATAGTAAGTATTTTTTTGTTGATTATAGAGTGAATAAAGGAGAATGATTCTATAAGCCATAGATTAGGAGGTAGTACATTCTAACCATGGGAACTACTTGGGGAAGACACAATTTTTATTTAAAAGAAAAAATATCCTCTAGTGAGGATTTTAAATGAAGTGAGGTATTTGTGAAAGGAAGTCATAAGAAAACATACTCTATAGTAATACTATTTTATTACCTTAAATGCTGATAGAGAAACTGAAGCTCAGAAAAACACTTGGCTATTATCAAAAATGGAACTGGAACTCAGCATTTCTAAATTCACATGTTATGGGGCCTCTAACTATTTCAATTTCGACACTGGTTCCAATTAGGCTAGAACCAAAAGATGTGAAAACTTGAAGAGGCCTTAACAATATAGAATTAAATTAAACAGCAGAAGGGCCTTTGAAAGATAGATATGCAGTGGATCAGAAAGGGAGGGAACCTTAGGGTACATACATAAACCATTTGCTTACTTTGTAGAGATAAGAAAAAGGTATATGATTAGTTTCTGATGTCATGATGGTTAGCTATTTTGATAGAAACTATACTCTTGATCATTTCCATTTTTATCTTTCTTTAAAAGATATTGAAAATTAATTTGAGTGACTTCAAATGTAGTTGTCATTCTTCCCTTTAGCCACCCCAATTAATCATTTAAAATGGCACTGTACTCACTTGATCCAGAGACCTCATAATATCATAATATGCCACTTTGTACTTACATGAGTTTTGATGATTTAAAAAAAAAAATTCCTCAGAACGACAGTTTTGTCATTTTACTATGAGGAGAATAATATATGCAATATCTACTTCACAGTATTGTTTTGAAGAAAGCACCTTGCAAAATATAAAGTGATATGAAATGTGAATTATTGTTTTCATCTATTTTTGCTTACTAAAAGATGAATATTATAAAAAAGAAATAGAAATATAGAATAGTAGAGAAGAGGTAGTTAGAAGTTTCATCCCAAACTCAAACCCAACATTTCCTGATGTTCTTTGGGAAGTTAGGAGATGTTATTTTGTATACCACATCAAAGGAAAAAAAGAAAGAAAAGAAAAAGGAAAAGGAAATTCATAAAGTACTCTCTGCCAGTGACTCTGAGAGCCAGCACAAGGGAAGATAGTGCCATCTCATCTCCTTTTGTCCAACGGTTGTGTTCTAAAATATTCAGAGAAAGGCTCAGGTGTGAAAATGTGTTCTTGCCGGCCTCCTCCAGAAGAGCTTTACCAAGCAGCTTTCAGCAGCTGCATTATTATCACTACCAACTGCACAGCTCTCAAATCAAAATTTCCTCTTATGCTGGGTGTCAGCAGTGCTGTTCTCAATTTCCCTTTGTGACTGTGACCACTGAGAGCTCAGGAGCCCTGAGACAGTTAAACCACCTCAGGGCCACCTGGTATTTGCGGCAACTCAAGGACCTTCATTGCACTGTTCAGTGACCACATCACTAACCACTAGTTACTCAGAAGCTCAGCCTGAGGGATGTGCAGCTTACCAGTTCACAGGCCTTTAGACAGACAAAATGATGATGAAGCACTTTTTAAGAGCCCCAAGGTAAAGAGATGCTTTAGCCTTGCTCTCAGATTTTCACAGAAATGTAGGACTCACCATCACTGATCAGATAATAAAGTCCCACATCAGGGGTGATGATGCAGGCTCACTTTCAGGCTTACATCATTGAATGTCCAGTATTTTTTCTCACCTCATTTTTTTTCCTCACCTCCTGGCTTGCTTTTTTACACATTATAGTTCCCAGGAGTAAAGACAGAACTAATGAAATTTGCAGTAAAGTAGCCTCCAGCTTTTCAAATCAAAAGGAAAAAAAGCAAAACAAAACAAAACAATTCCTCATTTTCATCCTTAGAGGGCTGGTTGGTCATACTTTGACAAATGTTCTAAAGCTGTGTTCTCAGTCCCATTTCTCTGGACACTGAAATAGTGGGCTGTCCTTCAAGGTTCATGGAAAGCCCTAGGCTCCTCCATGATGTCTTCTTTGATGTCCCAGCTGGAATTAATTTCTTACTCCTCTAAATTCCATAATACCTTCCTTATGATAGTACTTGATCAGTAAAGCACTTAATAAATGCTTGTTGAATAACTGACCTCTGCTTTTCAAGTTACAGTTTATTTTATATTATAGTTATTTATGTGCATTTCATCTTTTTCTAAGCCCTTTGAAAGCAGCCACAACAATTTATTCATCTTTGAATCATTAGATTGTATATAGGATTTTGAATTTGTTAATATACTTTTCCCTCAAAATAGCCCTTACTATCTGGTAGCTAGTATGAAAATTATTATAATTTTTTTAACAAATGTGAAAACTGAGAATGCATGAATTAATTCTATTAGGTATTTTACAGATGGGTAAATTCAGAGAGGTGAAATTATTGGTCCAAGGCACACAGCTACCTAGTAAGAAAACAAAACAAAGCAAAACAAAATTCTTCACATCATGTGACTTCTAATATAGTTCTGCTTCCACTAAACTGCATGACCTATTTAAGTATGTTTGAATAAAAGGAAAAAGAAAAAGAAGTTACTGGAATATCATCTATCCTTTAGCCTTTTGGGCTCAGCCAGATAAAATTTGGTTATAGACACCAGAACCTTGCTACTCTCACAAAAAAAAGAATGACTTTGGATTCAATGGCATTATCAGGTTTATTTCTTATTACTTATAAATGGTCTGTGATTAAAGTCCCTTTGTGACAAGGTCCCTTTGTGACAAGCTGACATCTGCTAACTTACAATTCTCTTCCCACCAAAATTCAAATGGATTGTTCTCTCAGTCCCCTTGTCACAAAAGTGATACTTCTACAAGCTGTGATTAGGGTCACAATCTGTGACAAGAGGACATAACAATGTTATTTAACCTACTTTGGTATGAAATCTTTGATATTGACCTTATCTTTATTGAAACTTAGAATGCTACAATTATAAAAGATTATAGAAGGGAAATAATATATTTTAACCTCCTGTCAAATATAATAATCCTTTCTACTGCTGGCCACAAGCAGCCTTCTTTAAATATTTCTAATTATGGAGAATTTACTACCGACCAATACAGCCTTTGTCCATATTAGGATAATTCTGATTGGTAGAAACTAATCCTATATATTGTGTCAAATCTATCTTCTTTTCCATTAATCATAGTTTTTCACTCTAGGGATATAGAATAAGTAAAGGTCAAGCATCCATTTGGCAAGCATTTATTAAGCATATGTGCATGTAAGAGGCCTATGGTGTAGTGGATGGGTGATGGCTTTTGGGGTCACAGCCTTAGGGTTTAAGCCTTGCTTCTGACATATGCTAGTTTTGTGAGAGCAGAAGTGAGTTATATAACTTCAGGCAATTCTGTAGAATTATAAAAGTGCCAGAGAAGTTGCCAATCTTTGTCAGGTAGAGGGAATTTCCATACAGGGTATTGTCTACAGTGATGAAATCATAGGTCAAGACCATATGTACAAGAACTTTGTTTGGCTCTTAGAATATTTAGATAAATGGATGACACAGAATCTTCTCAAAGATCTTACAATATAATGAAGGGGAAATAAAACATTCATATAAAACACAGATGAGTAGAATCCAAAGGAGTGCAAAACCAATATCAGGGAAAAGTTCAGGCAATGTGATATGCAACTTTTGATTTAGAGAGATATCTCTTTCATCCAAGAATATCTTAGAAGTCTGGAAAAGCTTGATGGTGATTTGGAACAGGGAACTGGGGAGTGAGGGACTATACTGGAATTAGACCTTGAAAAAACAGGGATTGACAGACAGAAATTGGGAAGGAGTGAACTCTCTACAGACTTCACAATTTATTAAGGGAATAACACACTAACTCAGATAATAATAATTAGCATATAAATGGATCTTGTTTTTAAGCTTGCAAAGCACTTCACAAATATCATCTTGTTTCTTTCTCACAGCAATCCTGGAAGAGAAGTGCTATTTTTATTCCCATTTTACAGAAGAAGAATACAGAGACTAAAGGTCTGGCTCAGGAATGCACAGCAAGTGTGGAAGGCTGGATTTAAACTTGAATCTTCTTGATTTCAAGCCTAATGTTCTCTTTAAATGCAAACTAAGATGCCTCCAGGAAGACTACCATAAAACACAATATTACCTGACAACTGCAGAGGAAACTTGTAAAGAAAATGCTAAGTGACATCTGAGAAAGAAGGCCATGTGTGATGTTTATAAAAATAACAACAGTGGCAGTAATTCATATTTACATAGTACTTTACACATACAAAATGATTATATATCCTTTATCTCATTTGATCTTCAAAATAATTCTGAGGTCTTGCCTATACAAATGTTATGGTGTCTATTTTACCTAAATGGACTTTGGAAATTTGATTCCATCCAAATTCAATTCAATTTAGCTAATATTCATTAATGACCTACTTTATATAAGGCACACTTTAGAGCTTGTTAACCTGGAGAAGTTTACATTCTGGTAGGTCTGGGAGAGGCAGTACATCCTATAATATATAGATGCTTATGCCAATAATGCTAATTGCTAGCATTTTTATAGAATTTCAAGGTTTGTAAAGTATCCTAGCCTCGCAACAACACTGGAAGGGAGGTATTCTTATGCCTATTTTACAGATGAAGAAACTGAAGTTCAGAGAAATTGAGTGATTTACTCAGCTTCAACTTACACAGTTTGAAATTTGCTGAACTCAGGTATTCTTTACTCTAGGTCTGCTGCTGTATTCATTGGGTAACCTAGATGCATTTTTGGTACAATGCATACACAAAGTAAGGCAGAGTAATTTTATGGGGAAGAGAATGTTAATGGGCAAGTTAGGGGGAAAGACTTTCTATGTGAGGTGGGGTAGATGGCATCTGAAGGGGAGGCTTAAAAGAAAATGGGAATTCTAAGCTGTTGAAGTGAGAATGGGTTGAAGTGCAGAAATGGGGGAGTATACCCAAATATACAGTGTTAGGAGTGTGGGTGAAAGCTAGGTCAGCTTGACTAAAATTGCAAGTTTATGAATGCATATAATATGAAAATTGTGAAGAACTTTGGGTATCAGGATAATGATTTTTAATTTTAATACAGAGATAATAGGGAGCTATAGAAGATTTTTGAGTAGCAGTGGTATGGTCAGAGAGTAATCTAGTAAATCAGAGAGCTAACAAAGAAATAAAAACAGAATAGAAGATAATTTTTTTCATGACTTTCCCATAGTCACAGAGCTAGTTAAAGTCTGAGGTCAGATTTTGAACTCATATCTGCTTGATTCCAGGGCCAGTGCTCTATCCACTGCACCAAACCTAGCTCCTCCAGAACACATGATATCTTAAGAGAGCAGAAGGAATTGAGCTCAGCTGATTAATACAAATGAATGATTAATTTGGCTTTATGAATTCTGTCAGCTACTACAAAAATGGAAATAGATCAGGTTACCTAGATTTCATTTTCTGACAGAAGAGAAGATACACATTCTCCAGCCATGACATTTTCCTTTGACTGAATACAAGCAGGGCCCCTGACACTTCCTAAACTAATATTGAAAGGGTCGGGCTAATCAATCCCAGGGCAAGTATATCCCTCAAGAGCCTGGCTCACTTCCTCCTTTCTCTATAGTGATTGAAGTGACTCTGGGAATATTTCACAGTAAATTCTTGGGGAGGAAAAAAAATGGGAAAGGGTAGAAAGAGAAGGAAATAGATAGTGAGTGACTGAAAACAAGGGTTTTCAAGATAATCTTCTTCATTTGATGTCTGTTATTTCCACTTGAACTTCTGTCCCCTTCTAAAAGCAGTCGCTCCAAGTGTGATTGCTAAAGTTTGACCTGTAGAATCTGCACATCAGCAGAATTTTATTTCTGAGCTGCTAAAATAGATATTTCAAGCTTTGTTTCCTCCTTGGCCCCCCACCACTCTTGGTTGCTTTTCCTTCTTTTCTCTTCTATTTCCAGTGCTACTAGGGGAGATGAGTCTTTCCGAGGTTTGCAAACTATTAGAGAGCCTTAAGATTGTGGTGGGGGGCTTGCCATCTTTGACTTTATATTTTGCCATTCTATGTCTTTTGAATCACTCAAATTACAACTGAGCTATTAGGCAGAGGGGAAGCAGGCTCTCAGTGAAGTGGGCAAATTGCTGGGCTTGGAGCCCAGAGACCTAGGTGGCTTTGAAAACCATGCTCCAACACTTAGGAACTGTGGGAATTTGAACCACGTATTGATTTTTTTCTAAGGCTTAGCTTTTTCATCCATAAAAGGGGGAGAATGATTTATAGAATTAAAGACATAGAGTAGGATGGTACTTCAGAGATCATCTAACTTAAGTCTTATTAGAATATGAATCCCGTTTCTAACAGTCTAGTGGTCATTCAACCTCTGATTGTAGATCATTAGTGAGGGCTTGCAGAGGTAACTCATTGTACTTTTAGACAGCTCTTATTGTTAAGAAAATTTCCCCCTTTTTTCTTTTCCACTGAACCTAAATCATGTCTGCCTGGTCTTCTATCCATAGGTCCAGGGTCATTCTTCTGGGGCAGAACATGCCAAATGTATTAATATAACAGCCCTTTAAGTAATTGAAGATGGTCATCATGATTGACTAGGTCTTCTCTTCTCCAGGCCCTCTGATAAATTCTAAAATGATGATGATGATGAGAGGTGAGAAGAACACTCAGCACAAAACCATGAATAAAGCATAGATAAAGAATAAATAATCCAGTAGGAGCCCAATAACCTAAATTGTTATGAAAATATAACTTGTTATTATTGCTTCACCTCCATTTGACCAAACACTCCAATATATTATATTCTTTTCAATTATTTACCAGTTATTTATAGACCCTTATACGACATGGGGGATATTTATTTACCTGTGATTTTTGGATCTTACCACTATTCTTCTGTCAGATTTCAAAAGTATGCATTAAAGGGCTTATATGGCTATGATATGCTATTATTTATGGGGTACAAATACAAGAGTGTCTAAATTGTGGTTTGAGATGCTGGCAACATTACCATTGGTCTTTCTCCTTAAGAGAAGAATAGATCAAAGAGTGTACTTTTAAACTTTTTTTTCTATTATGAAAATAATAATCAATAAATGTGAACATTTCATTTTACAAAGAACAAAAAAGATTTGTACATGAAAACAGAATTTCCATTACATGCTTTTGTTTTAAAGTACATTATAAATTTAGCATAGTAATGACCTAAACCTCCACTATTTAATGTAGCACTCAAACAGAACAATTAAGTAATAACTAAGTATAATTAAGGAAAAAACCATTCAATGCATTGACCATGTCTAAAAATGGAACTGATTCTGGGTTTTTAGTCTATCTCTTTGTCAAGAAGCATATATCTGTATCAATTTTCAGAAGTCATGGTGGATCATTGCATTGATCTTTAGTCTATAGTCTTCCAAAGCTATTTGCTATTCTAGCTATCCATCCATCCATCCATCTATATGCATTGATATGCATATATATGTATGCATATGTGTATATATACATGCACATATTATACGTGTATATATATGTATATATTCATATGTCTATATTTATTTAGCTATCTGCGTATCTATTTCTTCATATATTCATTATATAGGTAGTCATCTTTTAAAGCTAGAGGATGGATTGAATGTGACATAATTTGCTGAAGTTCACACAGAAAATATTCAAAAGTCTGAATTTGAATCCAGGCCCTTTAACTCCATATCCACTCTTCTCTATTATCACAGTGTTTCTCCTTATATATCCTAAGCATTAGAATTCCAGACAACTTTTCAGGGAAGACATGGACACATAAAATCTATACTGAGAGAGATGTGATACATTTTCTTGAACAGTTTCCCCATGATGAGGAAGGATATTACTTCTGTAGAGATATGGAGAAATCAACTGAAGGAATGAGAAACCTTTTCACTAGAACATCATGGCCATCATTGTGTTAGGACAAGGATGCTATCTAACTCCTTTGCTTACTACTCCTGTGCTTGCTAACTCTGCTTTGGGAGAAGCATAGGATCAACTTAAGAAAATGGCAAAAATGTCCCAATTGCTCTTTTACCTTTGTTTAAAGTAATCTGATTTTTTTCCCTAGTGAAGTATGAAGGGGTGAATCAGAAGTAGTTCAGTAAATTTGATACTCAGAGGACCTGCGTTAAATTCCTAACTGATAATTTACTAGTTTTATAATTTTTGTCTCCCAGGTACAGTTTCTTACAGAACAAGGTCAAATATTTTGTAATATTTGCTTCTTAGGGACACTCTTTCTATTGTCCTATCCCAATAAGAGTAAATAAAAAAGCAATGGGCAAAACTTAAAGTGCTATAGAAGTGTTGCTATATGATTAATGTGATTATTATTGGCAATAATAATACTAATAGCAGGCATTTAAAAGGCTTTCAAAGAACTGTATATGTATTATCTTATTTCATCTTCACAACAACTCTAGGAGGAAGTTGGTAATATAATCTCCACTCTATAAATGAAGAAACTGAGGCAGATGGAGGTTGAGACACGTCCAGGATAAGTAAGTGGCTCAACATATATTTGGACCTAAGTGTTATTACTTCCACAGATTATATTCTGGACCAAGAGTGGCCCCTCAGCAAAACTGAGTAGTGGAAAAAGTATTTTGGACATTTTGTAATAAATGTCTGTGACTTTTAGGTTCAGTTCTTCTATCTCTAAAATGAAGACCATCACACATTCACATTCATTCCCTAATTCAAAGGGTTGAAGCCAAATTGAAGAGATTTGTAAAAATAATGTTCTCTTGAAATATAAATAAATGTCAGCTTGCCATAGTGGATAGAGAGTGAGCCAAGAGTTTGAGTCTTGCCTGTGACAAGTAGTAGCTATGTATTTACCACAAATTTACCCCAATTTACAGAGGAGAAAGCTGAGGCTTAGATATTATTTGAAATAACTTGCCAAAAGGTTCAGACAGTTATTAAGCAATGGAGGATAGATTGAATCTCCATCTTCTGGTCCTAGGAGCAGTATTTCTACCATATCATTCTACTCTTTTCTTAAAATCTCTCAATCATATCCACACTTAGCCCATCTTGTCCTGAATACCAATTCTTTCTACTTTCTTCTGAGAGAGTGTGGGTGGTCTCCCTTCTGGAGTATAGACCCACCGTGAGCTGGTGTTTTCCTGCCTGTCACCATGTAGAGATGACATGAGTGGGTACAATTGACATATTTCTTCCTTTTGGAAGTGTGGAGGCTTGCTACTTTTTTTCCTTTGCTTTTCTCCCTTCCAAAGCTGCATGGAAGAGGACATTACCAACGGTGGGTGGTTCTAACAACAATTATGCAAGAAGCTTGATAAATGGATGCTGAGGACTAAATTAGCTGAAATCTAGCCATCTATCAAGATGTAGAAAAGTAGGCTACTTAGAGATTATGACATAGGTAGAACAAAAATACTCAGAACAAAATGGGTGCAAGAAATTGGGGCTAATTTAAAGTGAAGGACAGGTTTGTGAAGAGTCTGAATATTATGTCATCGGATTAAAGAATATTTGAAGGTAGGAAATATGATTATGTTAAAGAAGAGAGGGCTGAGAGGTTCTCCCCCCATTATATGTTCAAAGAAGAAAAATTAGTCTTGTTTTTTGTAGCTTCAGACGACAGGAAAGTTAGGGAGGTGAGAAAAAAGGAGAACGGAATAGAAACAGAAGCAGAGACAGCAGAGGGGCATTTATTAAGTTCTAATCTAATGTGCTAAGTGGTGGGTACACAAATATAAGAAGACAAGACCATCTTTGATCTAAAGGGGATTATATTCTAATGAAAGAAATTAGAGGAAGATGATACATTAAAATGATCATGGGCCAAGTAAAAGAAAAGGACATTTTTCTGGTATAATGATGTGAACATGACAGAAAATGTCAGAAAAACTTATTTTTAGACAAGATAAAGCAAAAACCTAAAGCATCCTAAAAGTAGAATTCAAGGTTATTATGTCTATTGGAAGAGGGGAGATGAAAACAATGTGTAGAAGGTACAGTGATACAAATCTGAACTCAACATAAGGATGGGTTTTCTAATAAATCTGTGATATACAACAATGGTGTCTCCATAAGAGAATGACATTCCTGATATTCTAAGATATGAATATATTTTAGCCTGATATCATTTTGATAAGCTATGGATAACATAAGGAAATAAATTGTGCTGCCCAACAATACTGCCTCTAAAAGAGAGTGACATTCCTGATATTCTAATAATATTCTACTCTTATTCACCCAATGACCTTATTTCCTTAATTCATCCAATGACCTTATTTCTTCAGGTAAAAATTCACACTGGTTATATTTTGCAAAGGAAAAGAAATGACCCATAAGTCAGGGATCTAAACCATATTATTTGAAAAAGATCTTAAAGATTATCTAGTTCAAAATTCAAAGTGAATTTTAACTTGTGCAAGATCACATAGTTAGCAAATGTCAGAGCTCAAACTAGAGTCCAGGTCTTCTGAAACTAGTTCTATTGAATTTCTTTCACTTAGAACTTCTGACTTAGCTTGTTGTTTTGATTCAACAACTACCAGTCCTGTTATATTAGATAAACCACTCCATTTGACAATTCTATCATGCTATATTTGGATATTGAGTGAAGTGATATGAACCAGCTGATTATAAAATCTTAGAATTAGTAGGATGCTAGGATATAGGGCATAATTGGTGATTGATTGACATTAATTTGGAAAGACATCTCTAAAAATGTGTACCAGGGATCTGTTCTTAGTTCTTTGCTGTTTAAAATTTTCTGAATTGAGGCATAAATCATGTTTATCAATTATGAGGATGAAACAAAGTTATAAGGAGTAGTTAAAACATTGGATTACAGAATCTGATCTTCAAAATAAAGAGAAACTAAGGGCTAGAGGGCAGGAATTATCTGGTTTTTTGTATTTGTATCCCCAGTGCTTAGCATAATACTCAGCAGGTAGTAAATGCTTACTTCTTGTTTTAAAGTTAATTTTATTGATTAACTGACTGATTTTTCTAAGATCTCACAGTAAATCCATAGGAGAGCAGGGATTTAAACCCAGATCCTATGACTACAAACCCAGTATTCATTCCACAGCATTGTACCCTATCATCTTTGCTTTGGATAAAAAGGAAAGAAAATTCTGTCTTATAAGCTAGGAAAAAACTGTTTGAGTAACACAAAACTTAATATTATCACATGTGAAATTCCATACTTGAATTCCAAAAATCAATTTTAAAATTACTACCTGTTGTTGTTCAGTGATTTCAGTCATGTCTGAATCTTTGTGACTCAATTTAGGGTTTTATTGACATAGTTATTGGAGTAGTTTGCCATTTCCTCTCTAAGTGAGGAAACTGAGGCAAACACGGTTAAGTTACCCAAGATCACACAGCTAGTTTGTGTCCGAAGCTCAATATGAATTCAGGTCTTCCTGACTTCAGACATACTATCCACTGTACCAATTTGTTATCCCTAATCCCTAGGGTCAATACAAATAGAAGCAATTTCAATGAAAAAGATATGGCATTTATAGGGAGTTGCAAGCTCAATACAGTAACATAAATTAATGTTATTCCTATGCCATATCGAGACAGATGTAGCATCCGGGATGAAGTAGGCAATAGTTTCATCTCTTTTGCCATGAACAGGCTACATCTGCAGTATTATGATCAGGTCTGGTCTCCACATTTTAAGTGCAGAGGATATGAACAGGATGGAGGATGGTTGTGTCTGATTGAGATTGAAAGTGTTGAAGAAAGGAGGTCTTTGAAGATATTTCCTCCTGAAGTTAGCTTTGGGACTTGAATAACATCTCCTTGGTGGGGTTTGGATGCTTCGAATCCTTATTGTCTCCCTGACATCATGATGACAATGATTTATCGAGTCATAATATTTGGGTGATTGGGTTTCAGGCACATGATAGTACTATAAGTCTAAATGAATACACAGGTTCTTAGGGAAGGTGGAATTCCCTGAAGAATTGGTGGTTGTGGGATTTGAATGTCATATTGTGTAGTGTGTCTTCTAAGTTAAAATAATTGCTTGTATGGGGACCACAGCTGATAATTTCCCAATTTCTGGAAAACCTCATGTAGAAGTGGAGCAATTTTGGAAGGGATTCTTGGGTAGAGGTTGGACTAGATTGCCTCTGAAGGTCCCTTTGAGCTTGTAGGTTCCTTTCAGCTTCCGATTCCTCATATGAAAACTGGGGTATAATAATGTTTTACCTTCCTATGTTTCAAACTTCTATAAAAGTCAAATCAATAATATATTGGAAGGCATTTTAAAATGCTACATACCTAAACTGAGCTATAGTTATTATTATTAAACCAAATAAGAAAATCTGCGTATAATAACTATAACAGAGGCTTGAATACTAATTAAAAGAGACACAGACCAGCTGGATAAGTAAGAGGTATAAGAGATACCCATTAAACGTAGCAAGCCCCAAACTTCAACGAGGCAAAAGATCAGATTCCACAAGTGTGGAAAGTATTGAATGCATGGAGAAATGACACTCTCTATCTTGCTCCCCTGTATATGGTGGGGCATATTTTCATCTGATCATTGAGTTTAGTAAAACAAAAGAGCACCATCTGCCCAACCACATTTAGCTTCCAGGAAATTGAAATGAGAGCGGATGTCATCTTTGACGGCCTGTTTTCATTTCTCTTTCTTTCATGCTAATTTTTTTTCTCATAATTGCTATTACAAAATAAAACACATACTTGGTGTTCTTTCTTTCCCAAGTTTCCTGCTTTTCAAAGGACAGAGAACTTCATATAGTGAGAAGAGCACAGGATTTAAAGTCAAAGGAGCTGAGTTCAAATTCCAACTCTGTGGTATACTAGCCATAAGAATTTGGGCATTTTATCTTGCCTACATCTGGACCTCAGTTTCCCTAACTAAAAATACTTCAAAATCCTAGATGTTCTACAGTATGCTATGATGAGAACCAAAACCAACTTACTAGGCAATTAGTAGGCAATTCTGCCTGTAAGACACAGTGAGATTCTTAAGCTTGATCAATGGTCAAATTAAAATCAAAACATCTCATAAAATACATTGCTACTTCAATATACAATAAAATATAATTTAATAGACAGTTATATGACTAGAAATGTCTATAGTGCAATAGATAGGGAATGGAACTTGAAGTCAGGAAGATATTCAAATGCTAGTTCGGATAAGTTTGTGATCCTAAGAAAGACAACTTAAATTTCCCTGGTCTCAGTTTCCTCATTTGTAAAAATAGAGGAAGGTGGTATTATCTCACAAGGTTGGTACTCTAATAGCACCCACCTCCCAGGGTTGTTTGGAGGCTCAGGTGACTTTATATATGTAAAGCACTGTACAGATCTTACAGATAGATAGATAGAGATAGATAAATATAGGCACATACACACATATATGTATATGTACACATACACATGTATACATACACACATACAAGATTAAGGAGCAAGACTCAAATGTAAACAAAATAGTCTATTCACTAAGGCAAGAAACTGCTGTCTTAGAAAGTAGAATTTAAAAGAAAAAATGATTTTAGTAACACATCTATAATCTATTGTATTTTAACTTCTTCATCAGAAAAAATCAAGTCATTGTATTAAGTTATATTTGGGTATGTATTAGCTATGTATCCTATTAATATTAGATTTGTAAATGGGAGTATGGTATGTTGAAGACAGCTCAAACTGGTTTTCAAGAGCCAATCATTATGCTTTTTTTTCTGATCATTTAAAACTTGGAAATCATTAAAATCTACAAATCACAGCTTGATTGATTGTTTTATTGACTTTTTAGACTGAGGAAAATGACTGGGGAAAATATTAATAATGTAGTTTAACTGAAAAATATGTTGTGTGTTTTCAGGAAAGTAGTTGTTAAACATTTTCCAGGATACTCCTGGCTTTCAGGGCCCAACCACCAGATGATTTAAGGCAAATCTTTTTATTTTTCTGCTCCTTTGCTTTACCACCTATAAGACAGTATATTGGACAAAATAATCTTTTGTGTTGTTTTCAGCTCTAAATCCTATGAATCATCTTAGAGAGAGATCCCTGGATCTACTCTTACATTTTCCAAGAAAGGAATCTAAAGGAAGAGAAAGGAAATGGCTTCAAGGTCACATAGTTAGTGGCAAATCTAGGACTCCCTCTGGACTAGTGATCTGCAGATCAGTTTTCTCTTCATCATTCTTAATATATTACTAAATATTATTGTTTCAATGTGGTCAATCATATCCTGTAATCAGATAGGGTCTTTTTCTGATAATCAAATAAATTCAGTTCAACAAATACTTATCTAGGATCTATACTCTGACTGCAAAGATGAATTCATCATGATCCCTGACAAATTTGATTGGGGAGATGGCATAACTGAAAAATTAAATAATAGTACAAGAGTTCCAGGTGCCAATACATGTAAAATCACAGTGAAATATATCATTGATTGCCAAAAGAGTCATCCAGTGCTTTGGACAGGAGTCCAGAGAAGTATACCTCTGTGGGTTGACTTAATACTCTCTATGCTTCAGACAAACTAGCCTACTTGCTATACCCATACACAGTATTCTATCTCCCACTTTCAGATCTTTAAATAGGCTAACCTTTCTGTTTGAAATGCACCCCACTCCCTCAATTGAAGCTGTTAGAATACTTGACTTCAAAATTCAACTCAATTAGACTAGGAAATCTAATTGATCACTGCATTTGCTAATATAATCCTTTCTCAATTACTGGGTATGTGCAAACATATGCATATATAATATATCTTTATTTTTACATATACATATGTGTCTATATTTACATATTTGTGCATATAGATATGTGTGTATATATAAGACTTGTATATGCACTTTTAAAAGTATATGCTTTATTGAATTAATTATAATAGCTAATATTTATATAGTACTTTCATGCTCACAATGTGCTTGGCAGATATCTCTTTTTATATTATATTATATTATATATTATAATATATATATTATTTTTATATTATAGCATATAAATATGTTATATTTATATTATATTTCACAACAACTTTGGGAAGTTCTATCATTATCTCCATTTTATAATTAAAAAACTTATTAAGTGATTTGCCCAAGGTCATACAGAAGGGAATTATGTGAAATTGGATTCATACCTGGGTTTTCCTAACACCAGGTCCAGTATTCTGCTTCTTGAGAAAAGCGAGTTTATCATTTTTGTTGCTATGTACTCAACAACTAGCTCATGGCCTTGAACTCAGAAGGAGCTTTATTTAATAAAGAAATATAAAAATGGAGACTTCAAGAACGATTTGAATTAGTTTCATAATACGGTATATTATTCAGGTCAGAATTTTTTATATTATAATAATAAAAGAAAACTGGGTATGACAGGATCATGAAATGATGATGAACTTTGTTTTAAAGTGAATTCCAATCAATTGCTTTTATCATATCAAGCATACACATCTGTTCAAAGTGTAACCTCTGTTCCTCTGATTTGACAGCTCTACTTCACCTTGAAAACCTTGAATTCTACTTTTCACCTCACTAACTTCCATCTCTCTCACCCAGCTTAGCTTCTTCACCCTCACCATGACCTCTGGTTTCTTATTACCTCCTAATTCTCCAATTCTTTTGTTTTTCTCCTGATTTCTCTTTATATTCAATGATGAACTGTTTAGTTCTCTAGGCTTTTTGCTTCCTAATCTTCCAATATATCCATTGAATCAATCCTTAGTCCCACATCATCTCTAAAAAATCTATTTAGTCTATTCCTTGGTTTCTAGAAACTTAGGGAAAGCCAAGTCCATCACAGGTTCATATTGTCTAAACTCATTTAGGTCTCGATTATTATTCCTATATTAAGCTTATTCTTCTGTTGTCTAAGACCATGTCTCTTCTATATGTGCCATAGATTACATCACACACCCCCCCTCAGATCTATTACTTTGACAGAGAAACTAAGACTTTGTCTCAGGTTTCTAGTTCTATGGCTCACATTTTCTATATCTCTCAGTTCTTTACCAATCTTGAACCAAAAGAGGTCATAAAGGCTCAGACTTTTCCCATTCAACAGCCAAGGTCTCTACATACCATTCTCCTAAGGGTTGATCAATTGGCCTGGACAGACTGTCTTCTCTGTCCCATTCCCACCCCACCCAACTGAATTTGCCCTAATTAGAGGAATTCCTTATTGTAATTATGCTTCCATCTTATTTAGGACCTTAACCTAGAAATCTCTTTTTCTCTTTCTTTCTCTCCCACTTCTTCCTCTTATTCTCTTTCTCTCACTCTCCCCCACTCCTCCTTCCCTTTCTCCCTTACTCTCTCTCTCTCTCTCTCTCTCTCTCTCTCTCTCTCTCTCTCTCTCTCTCTCTCTCTTTCTCTCTCTCTCTCTCTCTCCTCTCCTCTCCTCTCCTCTCCTCTCCTCTCCTCTCCTCTCCTCTCCTCTCCTCTCCTCTCCTCTCCTCTCCTCTCCTCTCCTCTCCTCTCCTCTCCTCTCCTCTCCTCTCCTCTCCTCTTCTCTTCTCTTCTCTTCTCTTCTCTCTCTCTCTCTCTCTCTCTCTCTCTCTCTCTCTCTCTCTCTCTCTCTCTCTCTCTCTCTCTCTCTCTCTCTCTCTCTCCTCTCTCTCCCCTCTCTCTCTCTCTCTCTTTTTCTCTGTGTATATGTATGTTTATATTGATCTTATCTATATGCATGCTCAGGTATGTTTTGTAAAATTAAAGTTCTTCCTTGGGATATAACTAATGTTCCTTTTGTTGTCAAATCCAATGGTCTTGTTTTCCTCTCTTGTCTTTATTCATACTCCCATTCCCTAAATTATTTAAATTTTCCAAATTTCTACCTTTGAAATTCTTTTTAAATTTTCTTATTTTTTTCTTTAGTTATTTATTCTTGTGGCTTTACTTTTTTTTTTTAAACAATGAATTTTATGTATGTATAATAGTTTATCAACCAATCAATTTCATCTCTTCAGCCTTGGCTCCATTATAACCTCTTCCTTATTATAAGCATCATTAATTATCACTACCACAATTATAATTAACAATGACAATAAGCTTTTATTGAACAACTATTATGAGTCTGGTACTACCATCTTCTAGCTCCCTTTTATGTGGCATCTTCCCCCATTACAATGTCAACTCCTTTCTTGCCTTTCTTTGCATACCTACAGCAGTGCTGATAGCAAGCACTTAATCGATTTCCTTATTATTCATTCATTTATTCATTTTTGAGGTCCAACCCTAAATTTCCATCTTCTTCCTGGCTATCTCTACCTTAATATTCTTTTGGCCCTTCAAACCCAAGAAGTCCAAAATTGAACTTAAATTCAATAGGGCTTTAATACACAGAAGATAAATTCCTCCATCTTTTTATGCATACCAGTGAAGGTACATTATATGGCCTATTTCAGAAATAGGGAGAACAAAATGAGATTTTGAAAGACTAAGAGTAAAGTATAATGTCACATCCTTTTTTGTAAAATTAATTATATTTTTTCTAAAAAAAATTGAATTTAGCAACTATTTATTGAATGGTGCTAACTGTAAGGAAAAAAAAATAGTTATTTAAGGGTCACTTTTTTCCCTTCATTGAAGGAAACAACAATAACAAGAGAAAAATATTCATTTTTTTTAACTTGCATTCAACTTACTTCTTTTTACATAATATTACTATCTTTCATTTTTCAAGTATATTATTTGTAGTAATTTATCTAATTTCTTTCATCTTTTCTCTATTCAAAAAGTTTAAAATTAATCTTCCTCATGTGCCTTTTAAAAAAAATTTAACTTACCTATTAAGAAAGCTCCAATGGCTTCTCATTGTTCATAGGATAAACTCTTAAATTTTATTCTCTCATAATCTTGTTTCAATTTTTTAAAAATTTAATTTGATTTTATTTTTAATACACACTTTCTTTTTGAAGCATAGTGGGAGAGAAAAATCAGAACAAAAAGGAAAAAAATTGTAGAGAAAATAAACACAAGAAAAAATAAGTGAACATAGCATGTCTTGAGTTACATTTAATCAACATAGTTCTTTTTCTGGATGCAGATTGTGTTTTCCATCCAAAGTTAACTGGGATTGCCTTGGATCACTGAACCACTGAGAAGAATCCAGTCTTTTATAGAATAAAATCATTGCATGTTATTGCTGTTTCAATATACAATGTATTCCTGATTCTGCTTATTTATCTCAGCATCAATTCATGTAAATTTTTCAGGTTTTTGCAAGGAAAGAACACTTCTGATTATATTACATAGCCTATTCTATGTTCTAAAATAAATAGACAGTTTAGATATAGTATGGTTCTTGCCCTCATACAACTTACAGTCTAATAGAATGACCTCTATATCAGTCATCATTATGTTTGTATTTGTTCTTCTAAATCTTAAACACTCACCTTATTCTTATTTCCTAGCCTGCTTATTAAATTATTAAAATATGTGGCAGAATGGCCAATGTATTTATTATATTTGAAATTAGGAAAGATCACATTTGAATATTTCCTTGAATCCATAAGAGCTATGTGATTCAGGACAAATCATTTAAACTTTTTGAGCCTCAGATTCCTCTTGGAAATATTGACAAAAGCTGGCATTTTTTATAGCACACTTAATGAATTAAGGTAGTAGTATTTGCAGAATTCTTAAAAAAAAAAAAAAAAAAAACAATAATAAACCCTTTAAAGTAATACAAATATTTCATGAATTGGAGTGAATGGTAGAATGGCAAAAAAGGAGAATGTCATCAAGCTGATATACAGATGGAACTTCATTTGCCATGAGAGTACTATAGTATCTATGAAAGCATTGTAGATACCTTGAAACACTGGTATATTCAGTTCTGGCAATACCACTGATTAGGTTGACATTATTTTTTAGAGAGATCTGATCATTAAAAATCAAAGAAGTATCAGTATAATAAGGTTTCAGGCAAAACATATCCAAAACCATTCTAATGATATGAAAAAATGAATGAAAAATTTCTCAGAAAATGGCATAAACTGGGATAAAATGGGATAAACTGGAACAACTTAAAAATATCAGTGATCATCCCCATATATCACTTCTGATGGAGCTAAAGTTAAAAAAAAAACAAAAAAACCAAAAACAAAAACAAAAAGGCTGTGCATAGGAAATGAACTGAAAATGGTAATAATTTTGCCTGTATACTATATCATAACAAAAATGGATGACATGAGTAATGTGGAAATATGTTTAACATGATTGCACATGTATAAACTATAGCAGATTGCTTATTGTCTTATGAAAGAAGAGAGAGAATTTGGAACTCAATATTTTATAAAATTATTGAATACTAGCTTTACATGTAATTGGAAAAAATAGAATGAATATTTTTTTAAAAGTATGACAATGAATCTAGAAATTATGCAAATAAAAATCCCTATAATTTTAGTGAAATATAGGCCTAATCATTCTCTAGTATTACAGTACTTCCTTGTCAAAAAAGAGTAAGTAGATTGATAAATGTTTTCAGAAAATTCTATAAATAGGTTTAAAATTTATAGAAATATTTTTGGAACAGATTTCACTTCTCAAAGCAATGTTAAAGGAGTAATTACAAATATGTACAACTAGATTTTTAAAATGCAATAGAAAATGATTTATTTACAAACGAAATGTCTTTAAAATAGCTAAAATCCAAGAATGGAATCAATAGACTCTTTTTTTGGTGATAACAATATATGAATTCAACCAATAATATGTAGAATAGATAAAAAAAAATTAAATAAGTGACTATCATGCAAATTTGTTTTGAGAAATGCATGGATTTCTGATAAATATTCATGATTTAGTCCCTCCTTTGCCAGAAGCTACAGAAAGGTTATGCTTAAGAAGCCTAAACTTCATTGATTGATGCAAATTGTACAATGTAGTTGTAGAAGTTGCAATATATGACTGCAAGTTGCAAGAAAGTTTGAACATATCAGTTGTTTAGAATTATATGTTAGAAACTCCCTCTTCTTTATAAATGAAGATGAGGAATCCCCATATTACAAATTAAATCCACAAAACATCCTTGAAAATTAAAGAAATGAATTGTCCTGAAATCAAGACATCATTATAGACAAAACCATTGTCCACAATTATTGAAACATTGCATTGATATATATAAAAAATATTTTGATAAATTATATCATACTGTAAAGGGCTAGAACTGAGCAATGCACTTGGATAATGAAGCACGTGAGACTAATTGCCAATTGGATAGTTCCCTATTAACTTGTTTTTGAAGGTTGACCCTCCCTAGCTGTTCTGTGCTGACTTGATTGGTGGGACAAAGAGGGAGAAGTGACGTTTGTGGGAGGAGTAGGAGGAGGAGGAGGAATTGAGATGAAGACTCCAGGTCAGTCTTTCTTGATGTTTGAGGGGGGAAGGTGTGTGGGGAGATTGCTAGATTTAATCCCCTGACCTTGACGGTAAAAGATCAAGAATAAAGACATTTAGTGATCCTGACTCCAGCTGATTTCTGGAAACACAGAGTTCCAGCACCATACCTAATGCTTAGTCTCTAAACTATATGGAATAAAAAGCTTTCAAAATATAGAGATCCACTGGAAAAAGTTAAACTCATGTTGGAATAAGTCAGTAAATCAATAAACATTTATTAAATGTCTATTATGTGCCAAACACTGTGCTAAGTTGGGATACAAAGGCAAAATTTTATACACACACACACACGTATCTGTATGTATATATATATACATATATATATATATATATATATATATATATATATACATATACATATATATATAATTATACATACACATATATGATCCCCATTATCTTCTATGTACTAGAGGACTTTTTTTTTTTCCCCCTGAGGCTGGGGTTAAGTGACTTGCCCAGGGTCACACAGATAGGAAGTGTTAAGTGTCTGAGACCAGATTTGAACTCCGGTCCTCCTGAATTCAGGGCTGGTGCTCTATCCATTGCGCCACCTAGCCGCCCCCTAGAGGACTTTTTTAAAAGATATTTTCAATGAATCCACACACACACACACACACACACACACACACACACACACACAAAAAAATAATTTGACATCATAATACAATTATGAGGGTCAGGAATACAAGACTCTCATTAATGTGAAAAACCAGAATAACTCTGGACCCTACCCTAAACCTCCATTTTTAATCATTCTGATCACATTTATTTAACTCACAAAACAAGTAAAATAATACACTACTCATAAAAAATTGCAGTTTCTAATCCAGAGATTAATATCTCTCACACTATTATAGAGCCTTTGCAGCCATCCTTACAGCTACAGCAGCTACTTCATGGGATTTCCTTCTACAAAAGCTTAAGATATAGATCATGGTGGGAGGAAATCACGTGACTAAATCTGAATGATCAAGAGACAAGGAAAAGGCATTTCCAAAGAGTGTATAGTCTGTAGTTCTTCAGCACACTTTTTTTGGGGGGGTGGGTGGGGGGAAGTAGCAAAAAATGCAATAAAATCATCAGTTAAATTTAAAAGAAATAACTAGAAAATCAGTTATTTGAACAGCTTTTAAACAAATTTTTCATCCATTAAAATCAACTAAATCTCAATGTCCTATATATAAGTAAAGGGTATTCTGTGCTCTCTAACAGAAAGAGTGATGGGGTTCTTTTAAATATATTTTACTAGCAAGGGGACACTCATTATATGTTCAGTATGAACTATGTAAAAAGTTGCCAGGGATAGAATATGACAGGAAACATATCTCCTTTTTGTGGTTTAGGGCCTTTTGAAGCTTTGGTTACCTGCCTTATAGCACGTGATGACATAACAGTACAGAAGTACTACATCTCTGTCTTCATTCTAGATGTGAAGAGAAATTGATACCCAGATAGAGCTTCCTGGGAGGAGTCTAGTACTGTTTCCCTGTAAGAGAGATTTGGGCTTGCAAGGAAAATTATGTAGTTGACAATGAACTACTAGGAATTATAGAAGTTTCTTTTCTTATAGGAGGGAAGATTATTAGATTTGGGATCAGATCTTGAGTACTATTTACTATCATCCTTAGATAAATTATTGTCTCTCTTTGTACTGCAGTAGTATAATCTAAAAGAAGGGATTTCCAAGATCCCTTATAGCTTAAAATTTTATAATCTTTTGATTTCCAGGAAATACAAAGCAACTTTTACTAACCACCACAACTGTTCCCCAATGTTTATGTCACAGTGAGATCTCCACCACGTTAAGTCTTCTTACAAGGGCCATATGACCAGTTGTTGTCATATTTAATGTTGTCATAGTCCACAATCTTGCTTCAGGTTTGCTTGGGCTAAATAATCACTGAGGTCCTTTCTAATACTTGGATTCTAAGATTTTATAAATATATAATAGAATGAAATTCCATATAGAAGATTTTATATAAAAGACTCTACATAAAAAGAATAAAATTCTATAAATATAAATAAGATTTCTGAATTGAATGAGAACTTGGACACTGTAATGCTTAGGGCCCTTTCCCCATTCAATCTAAGATTCCAAAATTCTTTGCATTTATACCTTTGATTTTTCCTACAAGGTTAATCATGGTATCTGTTGTTGGATGAGCTTCTCAGCTCTGGATTTCTAATGGAAATAGTCATAAAATTGAAGAGTCATACAGTAATTCATTACCTGAAGATATAAGATATTTATTATTTATCATTATATTATGTATGTATATATATATATATATATACTATCACATCATTATTATAAAGCTCTTTATTATTTTACATATTTCAATACAAATTCAATTTCTTTCATTTCTTCTTATAAATATGTTACATAAGGAAGTCATATTAATGATAGTCATATCCAAGTTAAGTCCCCTTTTCAACAAAAAATTTTCTTTCTTTCTTTTTTTTTTTTTTTGTGGTAGTTGTCCTAATTCCAGAGTTTGTCCTCTCTCTATTGCACCATCTCTCAAATGAAATTGTTATCAAATCAAGTTTAATTAAGTCTTTCTTACCTGCAAGGCTGCTTTGTGATTCACCTAAGATTCCTCAAAACAAAAGCTTTCCATGTCTCTGACTCTATTGCATGCCTACTTTGTGATGGCCTTCTAATTAAACATCTTATCTCAATTTATAACTTGGTCACTACAGTTTTATTTTAGCTTTTTCACAACAAATCCTTAAGAAGGTAAAAATGGGGGCACCTAGGTGGTGCAGTGAGTAGAGCACCAGCCCTGAAGTCAGGAGGACCTGAGTTCAAATTTGAGCTCAGACACTTACATTTACTAGCTGTGTGACCCTGAGCAAGTCACTTAACCCCAATTGACTCAGAAAAAAAAAAATATATATATGTATATATATATATATATATACATATATATATTTGCTCTCTCTTAACTTTTAAAAACACAACCAAATATGAACAAAGAGTTATTGTAAAAACAAAAAAAAGTCAATAATTATTTCTTCATTGTGCTCCCCACAGATTGTGGGGGGAATGAATCATAAAAACAAAGCTTTTATTTTGTTCAGACATGCTAGAATATAATGTACTGATCTCTAGCCTAGAGACATAAACTGTTTAAACAAAAAAAAATTTAGAATTATAGAACCAGAAATAAGAACTGGAACATAGCTTAGTACTGTAATAATATGAAAGCTTAGAGATACTCAGGTCCAAAATGCCTCATTTTTACAAAGAGAAAACCAAGAGCATAATGGAAAGTAGGTAGGTGGTGGTGGGGGGATAACATGTCCAAAGGTCATGCTGATAGTAAATAGCAAAAGCAAGATCTGAAAACAGGCCTTCTGATACTAAAATTATTGCTTTTGTCAATACATAACATTGTCAATACACAACATTATCTGTCATCACACAGACTCAGCAGACTGTTGTCATTTGACTCTGAAGGAAGGGAAAAAAAAAAAAAAACCTAAGGGCTACACACCTGTGTTGATTTGAATATGCTTTCTACCTATATGTGAATGAAAGGACTGTCATTGTGAATCTAAATTGGCCAAAAAGTCCACTTCTGATCAGGATTTAACGTTCACAAAATTGGGTCTTTACACTAAATTCTAAAGATGCAGCAGCAGGGTAGGTGACACCAAAACTCCTAGAACTGACAAAGAAATGGGACACATTTCTTCATCAAGCCAAAACTTACCCCATTTTTTTTTTTCAAATTGAGTTCCTGCTGGGGGAAGGGAGGGTGCCTGTATTTATTTCTATAATCCTTTGGTAGATAAATACAGAAAATATGCACAGATGATTGACATTCAAGATTCCTTTGCTTCTCTTTTAGAGGCAAAAATATAATGTTTCCATAAGCTTAAAAAATCTGCTCTGAATTATCTACCAAAAATACAGTCCTACAACAGTCTAAAAACAAAACAAAAACTCTCTTGCTTGCCTGGATGTATGAGAGGGGGAAGGAAAAAAATAGTGACCAACAACAAATGACTCAATTTCTAGTACTGACATGATTGAAATTTTCAGGAACAAATAAGATGCTTCACACAGAGGAAAGGAAGAAAGAAAGCCAGTAATAAACTAGGAACAGAACTGTGACCAGCCTGGGACCCCAGAAGGACCCCTCTGGACCAAGCAACAGTATTCACTCCCCGCCTTAGATACAATCCCAGACATAGGGCTAATTATCTTTTAAAATTCATATCTAGTGCCGTGGGCTGCCTCATGGGATTAAGCACAGTATGGTTTGCAAATTGAAAACAAGATAGCTGTTAGGAACAAATACTTGCCTCTATGATTACAGCACCAAACAATGACAAAAACATTAATTTACATCTATTATGATAGTGAAACAAAGCCGGAGATGTTCCTTATATTTCAGGCAAGAGATGAATTTGCAAAGGGATGTTCTTTAGGATGTAGTTATAAAGTGAGGGGTGAGGGAAAGAGAGATAACCATAGAAGATCAAATGCTTGCCTCAGTTTCCTCAGTGGAGGATTATTATAATATAGGTCACTCCTACATTTATTTATTCAAGAATGGGGCTTTGGATAGTGAAAATCTTCTTCTTTTTCAAAATAAAGCCAAACAGGAAAGGGGAGGAGGGGATGGCTTTGAAGAAACGGGGAGATTGTAGAAGGGAGAATTATAGAGGCAGAGAGAGGGGGCTGGGCTGGGGAGTTAAAGGAGTGTGTGTGAAAGTGCTTCTAACAACAAGCTAGTCAGACCCAGGTTAGGGATTTAAAAATGTTTTATCTACTGGAAATGAATACAACATTTACAAATTGGAAATAACTCTGTAAACTCAGATAAGATTGTCTTGGTAATATTGTAGCATGGGAACAGCTCACCACTGCTTACTTTCAATTAGCCATCTAAACCGTAGTCTATACAGACCCCCAATCCCTCCTGCCTCCTAATGAAAAAAGAAAGTTAAGAGTGTAGTGTAAGAGTTTTGGTTCATGTTGCTGAATATGGAAGATGTGTAATCTTTTCCTTGAAGTCTATAGTCTAATGGGAGTGTTTGATAAAACATTTCCTCTGCTACTGGTCTATTTCTTTGATGCATATATAATACACATTGCATGTAGGTATATGTGTGTGTATGTGTGTGTGTGTGTATTTTTATATCATATATATCTGTGGTGATGTATGTATGCATGTATTTTCCCTTGATGTGAATGGTAATTCATTATAGATAGCCTTTCCTGTTTACTTTTGTTTTCATTTTAATTTCAATATAAAAAAAATTGCTAGCAATAATACCTTTGCATTTAAATTAGAACTGATGTGAACTTAAGAAAAAATTAATAACTATATTTCAACACAAATAGTATCTTTTGTAAAATATTAGGTATTTTATTTATAAATTTAAAAATATTATTCTAAGAACGGGTTTATGTGATGCAGTAGGCTATCAGTAAAAGGTTAATACCTAAATCTTTAGTCACTACCTTGATATTTTTGAGCCATTTTGTATCTTTAATGCAGAGAGAAATAGTAAATGGGAGCAGAAATTAAATTGATGATTATCATAAGAAATATTTTCTATCAGATTTAAAGGTCATAAAGTTGGATGTTTCTGTAATGAATAATAAATAAACATTCCACTAGGCATTTTGAGTCAAATTCTCTTGATTTTTGTCAACATGGAATATGAGAAGGAGGCACTTAAAGAAGTAGTCAAATTCAGAATGGTTAATTTGTACATAGTGGCTTTAAGGAAAAATAGTTAATAAGGAATAGAGGAAAGAATATTGGTTTTAGAATAAGAAGACAGTTCCTCATACTCGTTCTATCAATTTTTAGATGTATAACCTCAAGCAAGTCACTTTATCTTGAAGATCCTTAATTTTCTTAAATCTATTATGTTCATTTATATGTGTGTGTATATATATATATATATATATATATATATATACATGTAATACACACAAAATAATATGATAGAGAAACTATATGTATATGTTATCTAAGGAAGTATACTTATTCCATATTAATCAGTATGAATGAAATCTCTCATACTATATATATCTAGCTTTCTTTTTTTCATTACAACTTGAGAGGGAATGGAATTTATATAAAATTCTAACTAGAAAGCTAACTGAAAATACAGATTCTTCTGTTTGGCATTTAAATCCTTTAAAATCTAGCCCCCCACCTTTCCTGCTTTCTTACACATTACTCCTCTTCATAAATTCTTCAATGTGCAACCTCACCTTCCTGCTGTACCTTTCATATGGCACTTCATCTCTTATCTCTGTGACTTTGAGTTGACTATGCTATACATGCACTCTCTCTACAATTCTGGTTCTAAGATGCCCTAGTTACCTTCAAAATTAGGTTCAATCATGCCATGAGATCTTTTCTAATTTTCCTTAGCTTCTGACATCTTCTTCAAATTTTTTATTAATTTATTTAGCATGTCTACACATATGCATATATAAATATGTATATGTATATATATATATATACACAGTTTGTCTATCTACCTTATCTATCTATCTTCGGTATTTTGCAGAAAATAGCAGTTTTTTTTTTTTGTTTGTTTGTTTGTTTTGTTTTTCCCTGAGGCTGGGGTTAAGTGACTTGCCCAAGGTCACACAGCGAGGCAGTGTTAAGTGTCTGAGACCAGATTTGAACTCCGGTCCTCTGGAATTCAGGGCTGGTACTCTATCCACTGCGCCACCTAGCTGCCCCCAAAATAGCAGTTTTTAAAGAGGTCACAATTTGCAGCAAAAATGGAAAGAGAAGTTAATTTCTGGCTTTCTTCCTATCAAGTTTTCTATTAGGAAATGGATAAAGCAATGTGGTGAAGTATATTACATGTGAGATCTCTACCCCCTAAAAAATCACTAGGGTAGAGATATGGAAATTAAATAAAGCAGTTATCAGCAGTCTTCCATCTCACTGGCCAACTCTAAGATTCTATTCCTGGTTTCTCAGTTTTTGCCTTAGTCACTGGACAGCAGTGATGTCAAATGATGTTCAGTTCAACAGAGAATTAAGGGGTAACTTAGAGACTTGAGCTCTGACATTGTTCACATGCCCAGCATGTAGCAATCTTTGGTTCTCATGGCTTGCTTTTCAGTATTTCTCACTACTTTTTGTTGTTGTTGTTGCTGCTGCTGCTGCTGCTGTTTGTTTGTTATGATGGTGGTTTCTTAGGGTCCAGATACCTCACTTAGAATACACCCCACTCGCTTGCTCTCTTGCTTTTCTCCTAAAAATTATTTCCTAAAGGGAAATTTTTAGGAGAAAAGCCCATGATTTTATTCCTGATTCACTTCCCTATTTGTCACTAATGAATCTGGCCTTTCTTAAAGTTGCTATTTCTGTTAATCATATGATTTTAGCTCTTTTCTCAGCATGTATGTTAATGTGTTAAAATCTAGATGGCCACTTAAACCCACGCCATCTCTTCCTTGTATACTGCCAGTGAGTCTGGTAATTGAAGAAAGATAAAATTCTGAGAAGAGAAGTTTAAAATGTTGAGGTTAGTCCCAATTAAATTCCATTTATTTCTGTGAGGGTGAGATTTGTGATTGGTGAGTAGAAGGAACCAACCATTAAGAAACAATAGTTCATGGAAGGGAGAAAGACAATAATTCTAGAGACCAAATACACCAGCACACACTGAACCCTTTGTCTTGAAGTTAATGCTGAACTGGAAAGATGAGTGGTCTGTAAGAAAGCCCCTACCTCAAAAGTAGAAAGGACTGTGGGTTGTATGAGCAATCCTAATTGATACCTGGCTATATAGATGACTGACAGATCCAGCCAGTCATACTCACGAGCACCACCCAGTGTCTATATTTGGGGGCTGAGTTAGGATGGTCGAATTCAGCACATGCTTCACTAGTTATACCTTTTGCTATTTCCCAACCATCTGTCACACGCCACAATCTTTGGAACCCCCTAATTATACTTCATATCTCTTTATTTCTTGGCTTATTGTTTCTATTCACAAATCCCATTCTGTGAATATACTGACTCTCTTAATGAAGCCTCAGGTAAAATTTGACTCTAAGAGGTCATGGCACATTAGAAAAGGTATTTGCTTTTCCTCAACTGCTCTGTCTTCATCTTTCCTTACTATGTTCAAGCCTTTTTGGGAGAGTTTCAAAAGGTGGGCTCTACCTATATACAGTATTTTTATGTTGTCTTCTAGATAGAAGACAGAATACAAGCCTCTTAAGAACAGAGACTATTTCATTATTATCTTTGTATCCTTAGAGTCTGGTATCTAGAAGGCACTTTATAAAATGCTTATTGATTGAAAGGTAGATGGAAAGATATTCAGTTTTAAACACATATGGGCTATTTTTGTTTGTATTACTCCCATCACTCCATAGTAAATCATCATTAGTCAAGTGCTGTTCTTAAAGCATAAATCTGACTATGTCACTATCCTCTTCAGTAAATTCCAGTGGCTCCCTACTAATTCCAGGACTAAAAAAAAAAAATCCTCTGACATTCAAAGGTTTTTTTTAATCTATAATGTCCTATTACCTATCCTACTATGTCTTTTTATTCCTTATAGCATTCCACATAATCTTCAGCCTAGGGATATTGGCTTCCTTACTATTTGAAACAAGACATTCCCTCTCCTCACTCTGGGTATTTTCACTGACTGTCTCTCATGTTTAAAATGTTCTCTCTTCTCTTTTCTGCTTCCTGACTTCTTTCAAATCTCAACTAAAATGCCAACTTTTCCAAAAAGCCTTTTCTGATCCCCTTTTATTCTGTCTTTTTTCTTGATCTCAAATTTATTTTGCAAATAGCTTGATTGAACATAGCTGCTTACATGTTATCTCACCCATTAGACTGTAAGCTCCTTAAGAACAGAGACTATTATTCTTGTTTTTTTTACTTTCTTTATAACCCTTGTACTTAGCACACTACCTGGTGCATAGTAGGTCATGTTAAAAGTTTAATGGCTATTGATTTTATTGACTTGGAAATCCAAACATGGAGAGGTATAAAAAAGGAGTCATCTCTGTTCAAACCAAGATAAGTTAATTATTTGTATTTATGAAACAATAAAAATGGCCAATTCAGAGTGGAAAGACAAATTCAAAATCCATAGGCATATCAGGCTGAAAAGCAATTTGTTTTGGTTTTGATATCTCTTCTGATCACATTCAATGAATCATCATACAAACTCTATTTTATCTAACATTGCATAGACAGAGCCACAAGAAGGAGATTATCCATTTTTTCTTGACTATTTACTAATTCCTGTAAATAACTGGCATAAAATCAATACCACACACATATGTTTTTAAACTTAGTAATTTAATGTAATCTTTATAAAAGGTAAATATAAGAAATGCAAACTGATTTCTACTAGTACTATCTAAGATATAGTCAGAGATTTTCCAAGATAAAATTATTGGATCCATTTTCTTTTTCCCCCTAAATAAATGTATAAATAAATAACTCTAAATTGTAATATCTTAAGGAGCGTTGTTATTTTCCTTTTTTCTTTAAAGGTTCAGTTCAACATCTACCATTCTATTAAGCCTCTCTTGATCCCTCTAGCTCATGGTAATTTGTTCCCTACACTAAGCTATTTGTTGCTTAATGTCTGTATTGATAGTTTGGTTTTTATCATAAAAGACTATATATTGTTTTTGTATTTAATCTATCAAATGTAATTTGAATAATGAGTGAAATTGAGTGTTTTCAAACTTAATGATAATAAATTCAAAATTCTGTGAATTCAGATAATCAACTTTGCAAGTATAGAATGGAACAGATATGATAGAATCACAACTCTGAGGAAAAAAATCTGGTCAATTTGGTGATCTGCAAAATTTAGATGAGACGATTTTTATGAAAGCCAAAATGGCTAATGGTGTCTTAGACTGCATTAAAAAAAAAAGACATTGTGTCTAAAGCATGGAGATGGGCATTTAATTTCCAATTCTTTGCCACCACAATGTTAATTGCTATAAACATTTTAGAATATATAGGTTCTTTTCCTTTTTCCCAAATCATCTTTAGAATAGATTAAGTAGTAACTGCATTGCTTGGATCAATGGGTATAGATAGGTAGCTTAATAATTCTTTGGGCATAATTCCATATTGTTCTCCAAAATGGTTGGATCAGTTGACAATTCAACCAAAACTTCCCCCCCCCCCAGGCTGGGGTTAAGTGACTTGCCCAGGGTCACACAGCTAGGAAGTGTTAAGTGTCTGGGACCATATTTGAACTCAGGTCCTCCTGAATTCAGGGCTGGTGCTCTATCCACTGCACCACCTAGCTGCCCCCCCCAACCAAAATTTAATTTGTGTTCTAATTATACTATACTCCCCTCCAATATTTTTCACTTTCCCCTTCTATTATTTTAGCCAATCTGGTAGATACAAAATGATATTTCCAGGTTGTTTTAATTTGCATTTCTCTAAGTAGTAATGATTAACATTAAATGCTCTTAAAATAACTGAAGACACAAATATATTTTGTTAATGTGGGCTATATGATAACTATTATCATATCTTTATAATGCTATTTTATATTATTATATAAAATATTAAAAGATTTTAATAATTATTAAATCATTATTACTTACTTAGCACTTACTATATGCCAAGAACTGTGCTAAGTATTCTACAAATATCTCATTTTATCCTCAAAACAATCTTATGTTAGAATTTATAGCTGATATATTATCATATTCATGTATTACTTTACTTAAAAGAATAATAAACCTATTATATGTTAACATAAATAATATATTTTATGAAAAATAACTATTTTCTGAAACAAAAATATTTGAGAAAAATAGTGCTATCTATCTTGCACATGTCTTTAATGTGTGGTTTCATGGCTGAATTATCTTAGCTGCTTCTACATTCAGTCTGTTCAGATATATTGTTTGGTTGTAGTATGTGATATGTAATTGGAAAAGATCCAGAAAACTGCCCTGTGTCCAACCTTTGAAAAGCATTATTTTAGAAGATAGTTAATTTTTCATCTTTGGGGATTTCAAATAATGGTCACTTGACCTCTGGTCATTCAAATTGTGGAAAGGTTCATAGTCAAGCATGTTTTGGACCAGATGATCCTTAAGGTTCCTTCTAACTTGGATTCCTTCTATAGTTTTTAACCTCTTTATATGTCCCAGAATTCTTTGAATATATTAGGTCCTCAATAAGTATTTTTAATTGATTAAATGGTACTTATTTCACATTTTTTAAAAATTTCAAGTCCTAATTTATTCTACAAAATATATTTGTAGTAATTAATGCTGATTTCCCCCATTTTAAAATGTGCCTATAAGTTAGCAGGGATTCCCATTCTGCCTCTAACTCATTTAAGCAAATAATTTGAAATATCTAGACCTCAGTTTTCTAATTTGTGAATGAAGGGGATTGGATTACATGATTTCTGTATCCCCTTCTGACTCTGAATTCTCTTATTATATGTTTCCTTCTAGCCTATTCACATGTGGAGGCATGTTTAATTTATTGGTACCTGGTAAGAAGAAGTCTTCCTATTTATAAAGCTAGCAGTATTATTAGAAGACATTGGTAATGGTCCTCAAAATAGCTCCTTTCTGTAAGGGACTGACTCTTCTAAACCCCTTTCTTTATAAATTCAGAGGAAACAGTCTTGGGAAGGAGGTCAAGAATGAAGTACTTAAACCTCTTAATTTCAGTATAGTTGAGTGAATAGAACTGTCAAGAGATGGTGATAGGATACAGGTCCAAATCATCAAGAGACCTGAGTTTGAATTCCACATCAGCCACTTACTGGTTGAATGCAGAGGAAAGTGATAATCTCCCTGAGTCTCATATTCTGCTTCTATAAAAAAGAGACATGAATAGTGATTCTTTTACTCCATCGTGGGGCTGTGAGACTTGAATGAAAACAAGGGATATAAAGCTCTTTATAACGTGTTTCCCCCCAAAAGTATAAGTTATGATTATTTAATGGGCAGCTGGGATTTGCAGTTTTGTATATGTCTGGGAGCATCACACCAGGTATCCTGCTGCTGTCAGTACATTTGGTTTATTACTAATTTATTATGGTAATTCTCTGTTAAAAAAATAAACTTGGTGGTGACATAACAAGAACATTAAATTACCAATTTGATGATGTGGATCAAGTTCTATTCAAATTCCTGATCTTTGGCAAGTTATTTTATCCCTCAGCCCCAAATTCCTGATCTGCATAAAATTGGGGAATACTGACTGATAATAAAGGATATTTATGTAATGGTTTAAAATTTGCATAGTGCTTTATACATATACTCACATGTAAAGCACTGTGTAAATTTTAAAATATTATCATTTATACCCATTTAAAAGATCAGAAAATTGAGGCCCAGAAATAATTTAATTATTCCCATGGCTAAAAAGTGTCAGAGATAGGGTTTGAATGTAAATTTTTCATGTCTCCAGGAAATATCATTCTGTCCATTACTTCTGTTATATATATTCCCTTCCTTAAAGTACTATTTAAGGAAAACACTATACATTTTAAAATACTAAAAAAAACCCATTGATTATTATTATTATTGTGATATTTAAGAAAATATTTCACTGTATTTTAGAAACACATCTACCCACACAGCAGGAGATTAATACTACATACACATTTGTCCCTTGACCTCTAATATCCTTTCTCATTCTTAAACCTTCTACCACCTGAGTAATAGTCTAGGCATCAATTCCTTATATATGTTTAGATAGATTTGTATCAACATTGCGTTGTTACACTTGACTTCCTCTTTTTTTTAATTATGTAAAAAAATCACATTAAGCTGAATCTAATTACTGCAATGTATATTAGAAGCAGGGCACCATCAAAATTTTATTTAAATTAATCAGGTTTTGATTTAAGATATTAAATTCAAATTAATCATGTAAAAATGGAAATGATCCTTGACGTGCTTCCAGCTGTGACTTCAGTCTGTTGTCTCGTGTGAGTCACTTTCGGGATGTCTTGGGGGGAACATTACAAAAATTCACGCCGGTGCTATTTCAATTAGAGTTATTTAGCAGGACAGATGTAAAGAATATGGTATAATTAAGAAGGAGCTGATGACACAGCTACAGATTTTCAGAATGGGTGAGAGGAAAAGAGAGTGAGATCCTAGGAAAAACTGGCTATCTCTCATATAGAGCAAGTTCAAAGGCAAAACCAAGTATTGGAAAGACCACTGTATTCTTCCTCTAAAGAAGAATATAAAATATGACTCTGGGTTCAAATTTAAATATCTGTGATCAAGTTGATGCTTACAAATGGTACCATCATACACACAGACACTTGCCCTCCCCCTATATCCCTTCTTTACCTCATGGGATACTCTTTGAGTATTATGCAAGCATAGAAGTAGGAAGGATCTTACATTAACAGAAAATAATATGTCAGCTCTGAAAGGAACCCCAGAATAATAAAATATGGAATTTTATACTTGGAAAGGGCCTTAGTGATCCTCTTCTCCAATTTCTCTACAAAGGAGATAAGTGAAAGCAACAGCAGTAAAGCTAAAGTTACAAAGCCAAGTGGCTACAGTCAAAGGTTGAAACTCATATTTGACCGATTGAAAGACTTTTAAAAAGTCACAAAAGTTAAAATAAAATATTATCTATAAAATTAGCTTCTGCCTCTTCTTCTTGCTTATCCTGCTGCTGTACTACTACTACTACTACTACTACTACTACTACTACTACTACTACTACTACTACTACTATGAAAATCCATACTATAATTCATTTTGTGATATGGAAGTGGAAAAGTTTTGTTAGAGTGAGAGAATATTAACCAAGGTGATGTACAGCAAGAACCAGCTCTGCCTTGATATGACTATGGATGTCTTGATGAGACAAAAACATTCAAACATTGGCTGATTGGGCTCTGCCAGTATATTTGATTGGAATAATACCACGGCCACCATGATGAAACTAATCTTATAACTCTAAGAAATACAAGAATGATGTTATTCCAAAGTATTATGATAATAAACTTGACACAGAAGAAAAATAGGACAAGTGGCTCTTCTTGATGTTCTGGTGCCAGAAGAAGTCAAGATAAATAAGAAATATTAACGATCCATTTCCTGAAAATATTTTCATGTAGGTGGTGATAGAAGGCAAACCCTAAGTGTGCATGAAGTGGAGCTATTTTACTTATACACTAATACTACATCAATACAAAATTTAAAGCAAATTTGATACTGATTTGTTTTACAACAATCCCCTTAGGTCTAAGTCATATAACAGTATATACCAAGTTCAAGAAAATTATTTTTTTAAAAATCACCCCTAGGGGCAGCTAGGTGGCGCAGTGGATAGAGCACCAGCCCTGAAGTCAGGAGGACCTGAGTTCAAATCTAGCCTCAGACACTTAACACTTCTTAGGTGTGTGACCCTGGGCAAGTCACTTAACCCCAATTGCCTCAGCAAAAAAGAAAAAAAATCACCTTAAACTTAAATCATTAAGATGAAATTGGCATTATTAAAAGATGGAAAACTCAAAAATCTTGTTCCTTGAAAATCTTGATGCACATGCCAGAAATGCTAATAATGAAATGGATAACAAGAACATGCCAATATCTAAATTTATTTTGAAAATGAGACCAGCATACTTTGAACGGTATTCTGAAAAGTACTTTTTGGAATTTAAAGACCTAAATCCATAAAGAATAAATAAGTTTTAAAAAAAAAGTAATTTTGAAAATCTGCTGTAATGTAACCAACACAAATGCATATGTTCTTTCACTTTTATATGACACAAGACATAAAATAATGTCAGGACTTGTGCATAGCTGTTTAAACCATCTATTGCCCTGGTAAGAACAGTAAGATAAAAGGAAGAGTTATCAAAGAATGCCCTTAAGGGAACTAATCAAATATCCCCATGGTAAAAAGCAATTTGAGAGGGCCATATAATATCTATGTAAAGGCACTGGAAAGTTTTTTTAATCTCTTGATGGTATATGCAATAGAAGACTTGAATGTCATATAACATATATATATGTATATATATATATATACATATATATATATATAAAACATATAACAAAGAATACAAAAGAGACAAATAATAATAATAATTCATAACTAAATATTTTATAATGTTTACTACATGCCAGGCACTGTTAAATACTTTGCAATTATTATCTCATATGATTCTCATGATGACTCTTAGGAATTAAGTGCTATTATTATCCTATGTTTTACAGATGAAGAAATTTAGGCCAATAGGTTAAGTGACTTGTGCAGGTATGGACAGCTATTTGGTATTTAAAATCAAATTTGAATTTAAATATTCATGACTCAGAGCCCAGAGCTCCATTCACTGTGCCATCTAGTCATTTCTTGGATGGACATCTACAAACTAAAGCAAAATAGAGATTCTAGATTCCCTTAATCAGCAATTGAAATGAAAATGTTAACGTTAACACAGGAAGTCAAAGTACCCCAAAGAATAAACAATCACATTTATCATTAATCAAAAGGGGAGCTCACAAAGATGTGAAAAATTTCTGGTCTTATAAATGATCGTAAGTATGCAACTTAAAGGAAACACGAATTAGATCAAATAAGAAAAGTTCCTCCCCTCATTACTTATATGAATAATGAAGCAATTGCATCAGAGGAGGTGACTGAGACAAATGCTTCTTTATAAAAATGGAACAGATAAATTCCAATATAATTAACACCAATGCTTCATAATGTCCTATGAAATACTAAAAAATCATTGTGCTGTTTTGCTCACAAATGGAAGCCAGGCCTCACTTTCTTATTAGAAGGTTTAAAATATCTACAAACAGAAGTTGAGTATATTAGCAACTCCTCCAAAAAAATACAGGTCACTTTCCTTTATATGTATCATATGCAAATCAGTAGTTTACAACACTAAAAAAATCTACATATATATATATACATATATATATATAAAACATAATATTTTATTTAAGGAGCAAAAAGAGCATTACAGAAAGTCCCAAAGGTATAAAGATAAACTTACTATTACTTTTGTAATTATTGAACAAATTTTCTGAAACCATCACATCCTTATTGATTATGTTGATTATTTCATGGCATGTCTCAATCCTGTACACATGGCTAATTCATATATTGTGAATATATAAAATAGACTTAAATGAATAGAAAAAAAAAAGAAAAAGAAAAGAAATCTCAAAAGAAATGAGAATGCTGAAGTATTTTATAGTCACATGGAAAACTTGTCTATTTAAAATACACTACCAATACAATAGTGTCAAGAACAATCAGCATAAAAATGTAATTTTTCAGTAAAATAGTTTAAGTCCAATAAGGTTCTGTTTAGCCTTTAAATTCATTGTCTTCCCCCAAGTCAAACTAAATATGGTTTCTAAATTAAAGATGGAACTGAACTAAAATATCAGAATAATTTCTTGACATACATGGGAAACATCAAAATGTATGGATCTACCAAAAATTAATATACAAAAAGGCTCCTTCATATTCAGTAATTTTTATCTCTTGATATCAAAATATAGTTTAGAGTGAGTAAATATAAAATTCTTAATGCTATACTCAAGATAAATAGAGACTAAAGGTTCAACCTTAAATCCAAAGGCCACAATCAACCCATGAATGAAAATGATCCTCACAAATGTCTTGTTCCTCTCCAAAATATTTTGAGGAAAGACTATAATTATACACATTTCTTTTTATTGGTACAATACACCTATGTGATATTTCTGTCTTGTACCCCCACATTCACTGGTGGGCATGACTCTACTTATACAGTGATAGATATTGCTTTCCAGAGAAGACCTACCAACATATGATGAGAAATTCAAATTTTCTCAGGGTTCTAAGTGAAATCTATTGTAAGAAAATACTGCTCCTATTACCACAGCTGTGTGTGCATGGTGCAATGGATAGAGTCTGGGTTACCACTCTTGATTCCAGATAAGAACTGAACTCAAATCTGGTTTCAGACATTTGCTAGCTGTGTGTGACTCTGGAATGTCACTTAATTCTGCTTGCCTCAGTTTCTTCATCTGCAAATTGTGGTACAGAAGAAAATAGCAAACTGATCCAACTTTCTTTGCCAAGCAAACCTCAAATGGGGTCATGAAGAGTCAGATATGGCTTGTTAAAGAAGAAAACTCTCCTTACTGACCACTATAGCTCTTTAGTTCAAGTTATTGTAATTCCCGTTTTAAAACCAACTCTTCTCCATGACAATACAAAACATAAATATTTAAGGCAATAACAATAATGTTCATAATGCAGGAATAATCTATCTATCATAGTCCAAACATAAACCTGGGTCACACTCTCCCATCAATATGCTCCTATTTCTCTCTTTATTCTTTTATTTTTCCCTACAAAACTAATGAGGGTAGAATATAGTAATAGATACCTCTAAGAATCATTTCTTTTAAATTAGAGATAATAAAGAAGACAGCTCTTTTCCAATAAGTTTTGACCGTTGTCCTTCAAATCAGGCATTAGCAATTTAAGCTTTCTTGTTAACTGTTTCTCCTTCTCTTATCTCATCCACTCACCTATCCCCACCTCCCCACCCCAAATATGGAACTATGTTTGAGCTGACTTTTTTGCCCCTTGTGGAGTTCTTCTTTTTCCTGCTCAGTTCTGAATGTAGTGCTAGATTCTTCACCATTTAGAAACATTCTTTGCCACTCCAGCTAGTTTCTTCTGTCAATGAGTCAAATCAGTGGCTCTTTTTACTCAGTGAGTCACCTTTCCCTTATGAGAAAAAAAATTATAAGCTCTCCTTTTTCTGTTACTTATAAAACCAATAGTCATCCCATCATCTTCAAATTATTATTTGATTTCATATTTTGAGTTTAACATCTCATGCCTTAAAAACAGTTACATGCAAACGAGCTAAAGGACCACAATGTCCTGTCATCTCAGACATTTCTCAGTTCTCAAACTAGTTCTCCTTAATTTCCACACCACTTAAAATTGTTTATTCACACTTGCAGTTTATAAATATTAGTATATAGAACTTATTTCTCTACTCCTTTCATTGACCAAATTGTTCACTTAGCCTACATTTTTACACAGTAATTTAAATTCTTTTTAATATGTGCCAAGGTTCACTTTCTGCCTCACTTCTGGCAGCCAAACAAGCACACATCTTATCCAAAAAACCTGCTTCTTTACATATGGATTTTAGCAGTTTTTATTAAACAAAAGTTTGTTTTCTTCTCTTTTTAGTCACCAAACTATTGACCTGTGGAAAATCTATCACCTTATAGTCTTTGAAAATTGATTTTATTTAATCTTCTTTATTCAAAACCACATATTTTTCTGTCTCTTTTAGCAACCAAACAAGTCACATATGAAAATAGTAGTACATTATATTGGCATCCTGAAATCCCAACTAAATAGGAAAACCACTAACAGCAATTAACACTTATGCAGTAACAGTCTGAATGTAAGCTTTTGGAACTGTAAAACTGATTATAATACATTTGGTTTATTAATTCCAAAATAAACTGGTAAATGCATGGTGGATGGATGTAAGAATCATAATTTATGTGGAAATTTTGACTATGTACGACTCCAGAGCATTGAGTCATAGCTCCTTGTTGGAAACCTTTACTTCCCACCCCCACCCCCCATAACCTATTCTTTCAGATTCAGCCAGAATACTAAAACACTAAAACTAAAGGCATGATCTCACTGGTATAACTAAACATGATTTGTTTTTTTTTTGTTTTTTTTTTTTACTATTCTCATTTTTTTTTTAGTCTCTTTCTTCTAATTTTAAAAAATAGGGTCCAAATAGAAACTGGGAAAAGTTATTGTCCTACTATAATGTTTTGTTATTAATGTTCTGTGGCCTACTGCATAGGTAGATAAGAATAATTTCTTCTGTAGCTGAATAAAATATTAAGGTATAAAGTTATCTTCTGTAAACTCATTGAAAACATCTTCAGGGGATGAGTTCAATGTGGAGGTGAATGGTTCATAAAAATAATATGACTTAAACTGGGCTTTAAAAAATGGAAAGAAATGTTTTCAAAGATTTTTTTTCCATTTAAGAAATGAGGCAATTTCATGATTAAATCAACCAATTTAAATAATGCTTTAAGGTTTGCAAAACATCTCCCCAAAATAGCTCCATAAGGTAGATATTATTATTCCCATTTTATAAATTTAGAAATTGAGTCTCAGAAAGGTATAGTAACTTGTCATTTAAGTTTGTGAATACTGTTTCTGAAATCTGAATACACCTCTCATCACTCCAAGTCTGGAGTTCTTTCTTTAAAAAATAAAAATTAAAAAAAAAACCATAAGAAAAAAGAAAAGGAAATCAAAACACAATAAAGAAAGCAAAACATTGTCATGTGCCAGGAGAACATCAGGGAAGATTAAAAATATATAATAATAAATTACTAGTTCAAGAAAGAATATATAATCTGCTTATTCCACCAGTGGAAGTCTTCATATGCTTGGGATAGACACACCCTAATTCATCAATAAATCTGAATCCTTTTAGTTATCCTCATTCTGGTTTAGGCCATCTGTTGAGAAGATTTTATTAGGGTGTGTCTGCAGCATATGCTATAGCTTCTTGTAGTCATAGGTAAAAGTTGAGTGTCAGGTAGACACCAAATGTGAATGAGCATTCCTGAAAAGGATTCAGCAAGCCCTCATCCCAGAGGTTCTAATACTTACTGACCACCCCACACACACCAGGAAATGTTTAGTACATTACTGACATTCTTATGCAGTATGAAGCAAAGATTATTATTCCTATTTTCCAGTTGAAGAAAATTAGTTTTAGAGAGTTTAAATGATGGACACAAGGTTAGACAATTAGTTAATTCTGGAGTCAGGTTTTGAATTCAAATCTTAAGATTCCTAGGCTATTTATTGCTCTTCCCATCATACCATGCAGCCTTCAAGTTTCTATTCTGTCCTCTAACATCAGTAAGGTAAGTAAAGTAAAGTAAGTTCAAATAAAGTAATTTCCTTGGGCTGAGAGAGAGAGAGAGAGAGAGAGAGAGAGAGAGAGAGAGAGAGAGAGAGAGAGAGAGAGAGAGAAAAGGTAAAAGTTGTGCAAAGTGCTCTCTTTTCCTATCCCTAGTGTTCAACTTGACACTTTATTGTAAAGGTTACCAAGATATAGCAGTTAGAAAATAATTTAATCACTATAATATAGCATAGATCTTGTCTTTGATCCCTCTAGGAACAAGGTGGACAAGGAGAACAAATATTTAGGTCATATCTTTTATTAGCACATGCAATGACAGAATTGGAAATGAGAGGAAAAAAAGACAATGTGACAGAAAGGAAGAACACTTATTTGACTTCAAAGAAACACAGAATCTGAGTTTAGGAAGGGAACTCAATGGCCATTTAGTCCAATTAATACACAGAAGAAATCCCCATTATAATATACCCCAAAAGGGGCTTTCTACCTTCTCCTGACAAAATGTCTCTAGTACCTTCAACTAACTCTCAAATGTCATGGTTCGCAATATAATTGTCTCCTTGATATCTGGGTCACCATTCTCTGGTTGGGCTATATCTTGACAATGGCATTTCACTTACAAGGATTTCACTTTCATGATCTAAAAAAATGGGGATAAGAATCCCTGCCTTGTATTCCTCAGAGGATTGGCATGAGGGTGAAGTGATATAATACATGTGACAAAGCTTTGCAAAGTGAAAAGCACATAAAAAAATCAGGAAATCAGAAGATCTGGATTGGAATCTCTCCTCTGATATATTCTAGCCATGTGACCATGAAGGTATAACTTTCATGAGCCACCTTACCTCTCTGAGCCTTAATTTCCTTGTTTATCAAATATAACTAATTGTTACTGTCTACCTCACAGGATGATATGGAAAAAAAAAACAAAAAAAAAAACGATTTTGTAACTCTCTCTGCCTAACATTGTAGAACTGTGTTTGTTATTTAAAAATTAAAATAAAATAGGGTAGAAATAGTATTGGCAGATTTTAAATCATTTTGGTTCAGTGTAAAAAAAAACAAAAACAAAAGAAAACATGCTATTATTAAATACCTACTATGCAGGACTCTGTGCTAGATAATGAGGATACAAAGATTTTTTTTTTTAAATGTGCAGTTCTAAATTTCAAGGTATTTGCATTCTACTGAATAAGATAGAGTAAATGTATAAATGAATACTAGGCAAGATATCTTATAACAGGAATAAGGTGTCATTATCACAAAGCTAGATAAAAGATGTTCATCCTAAGAGATTAACAGACAATTAACAAACATGGAACTATATACTAGGGCCCTCCTCACATTGTCTCCTAAGGAGGGAGTTGTTCTTTTCTGAGACAAATTTTGTTTTCCAAGTACAGGTTCCTTTGTGATTATTATAGGTGGAGAAAGTATGTGATTCACAGTTTTCTTCATCCCACTCACTTGATATACATTCAAGTAATGCCCATTTTAAAATAGATTTTTAAAAGATATTTTTGAAACTAACCAGTTGGGAGGTGAAAATAATCATGGTTTCATCATTTTTTGTGTGTATGGAAATATTTTCTCAGGGTGACAGTTTAAGTGATGATACTGATTTCTCATAAACACAACCTCTTCAACAAAGGAATGGCTTTTAAGTATGAGGGGGGAATATATTTTGTCTGGTCTCAATTTTCTTTTTGTTATTACAGTGAAAACTGAAACTCCACTATCAGTCCTTGGCCTTCTTCCTATCAGTAAGATTGACTCCTTATATTCTGTAGTTGAACCAATGTTTTCTTGAAAATAAACTATTTTGAGCATATAAAAATTGAATCTCAGATTTGGAAAGAACTATATCAATACAGGACATAAAATATCAGAATTGGGAGGAACTTCAGAGGGCCTGAAGTCAAACCCCTGCATGAAGTCACTGTTTATATACTCAGAACTCAGTCCTTCACAAGACAGTCTTTCCTATTTCCACAAAACTATGTCTATTGGAAGTTTGATCTAATGTTGAACATGATTAGATAATAAGAATTACTTGAGTATCAAGTGAATGGAATGGAGAAGAGAGTGATTAACATACTTTTTCTACCTATAATAATCACACAGGAACCTTTGATGATACTAAATCTAATGAGATTCCCTGAACCTAACACTGATTTTAACCCATAGCTATGGGTATAAAGTAAGCCTTCCAAAGAATTAAAGCTATTCCAAAGTTCTCCTTCACTAGATGTTTGTAGAACAGTGCTGGGTAACCTCTTGTTGGAGATATTGAAGAGAATAATCTTATTTAAATGAGGAATAGCCTCTGGAGTCCCTTCTAACTCTGAGATGCTGATTCTGTAAAACCCAAGGATATATAAGGAGATAACTAAAAAGGATAGGTGAAGAAAAAGTGCTTGAAGAAAAATACTACCGTCAGTACACATCATATGTAATGGCGATAAACTGGAACCTTTCCCAGTAAGATCAGGAGTGAAACAAGGTTGCCCACTATCACCATTACTACTCAAGATTGTACTAGAAACTCTAGTCTCAGCAATAAGAGCTGAGAAAGAGATTCAAGGAATTAGAGTAGGTAATGAGGAAATCAAATTATCACTCTTTGTAGATGACATGATGGTATACTTAGAGAATCCCAAAGACTATGCTAAAAAGCTATTATAAATAATTCAGAACTTGAGCAAAATTGCAGGATACAAAATAAATCCACAGAAATCCTCAGCATTTTTATACATTACCAACACAATCCAACAGCAAGAGATACAAAGAGAAATTCCATTCAAAATAATGGTCTATAGTATAAAATATTTGGGAATATATCTACCAAAGGAAGTCAGGAATTATATGAGCAAAATTACAAAACACTTGCCACAAAAATAAAGTCAGATTTAAATAATTGGAAAGACATTAAGTGCTCTTGGATAGGCCAAGCGAATATAATCAAGATGACAATACTCCCTAAACTAATCTATTTATTTAGTGCTATACCAATCAGACTCCCAAGAAACTATTTTAATGACCTAGAAAAAATAACAACAGAATTCATATGGAAGAACAAAAGATAGAGAATTTCAAGGGAAGTAATGAAAAAAAAAAATCAAATGAAGGTGGCCTAGCTGTACCTGATCTAGAACTACATTATAAAGCAGCAGTCACCAAAACCATTTGGTATTGACTAAGAAATAGACTAGTTAGGTTAGGTTCACAGGGCAAGATAGTGAATAAAAATAACAATCTAATCTTTGACAAACCCAAAGATCTCAAATTTTGGGATAAGAATTCATTATTTGACAAAACCTGCTGGGAAAACTGGAAATTAGTATGGCAGAAACTAGGCATGGACCCACATTTAACACCACATACTAAGATTAGATCAAAATGGGTCCAAGATTTAGGCATAAAGAACGAAATCATAAATAAATTGGAGGAACATGGGATGGTTTACATCTCAGACTTGTGGAGGAGGAAGGAGTTTATGTCCAAGGGAGAACTAGAGACCATTATTGATCACAAAATAGAACATTTTGATTACACCAAATTAAAAAGTTTCTGCACAAACAAAACTAATGCAAACAAGATTAGAAGGGAAATGACAAATTGGGAAAACATTTTTACAGTTAAAGGCTCTGATAAAGGCCTCATCTCCAAAATATACAGAGAATTGATTCTAATTTATAAGAAATCAAGCCATTCTCCAATTGATAAATGGTCAAAGGATATGAACAGACAATTTTCAGATGATGAAATTGAAACTATTTCCACTCATATGAAAGAGTGTTCCAAATCACTATTGATCAGAGAAATGCAAATTAAGACAACTCTGAGATACTACTACACACCTGTGAGATTGGCTAACATGACAGGAACAAATAATGATGAATGTTCGAGGGGATGTGGGAAAACTGGGACACTGATACATTGTTGGTGGAGTTGTGAAAGAATCCAACCATTCTGGAGAGCAATCTAGAATTATGCCCAAAAAGTTATCAAACCTTTAATCCAGCAGTGCTACTACTAGGCTTATATCCCAAGGAAATACTAAAAAAGGGAAAGGGACCTATATGTGCCAAAATGTTTGTGGCAGCCCTTTTTGTAGTGGCTAGAAACTGGAAAAAGGACAGATGCCCATCAAATGGAGAATGGTTGGGTAAATTATGGTATATGAATGTTATGGAATATTATTGTTCTGTAAGAAATGACCAACAGGATGAATACAGAGAGGCTTGGAGAGCCTTACATCAACTGATGCTAAGTGAAATGAGCAGAACCAGGAGATCATTATACACTTCAACAACAATACTCTATGAGGATATATTCTGATGGAAGTGGATATCTTCAACATAGAGAAGAGCTAATCCAATTCCAATTGATCAATGATAGACAGAATCAGCTACACCCAGAGAAGGAACACTGGGAAATGAGTGTAAACTGTTAGCATTTTTTTTTTGTTTTTCTCCCCAGGTTATTTTTACCTTCGAATCCAAATCTTCCTTTGCAGAAACAACAACAACAAAATTTGGTTCTGCACATATATATTGTACGTAGGATATACTATAACATATTTAATATGTATGGGAATGCCTGCCATCTAGGGGAGGGGGTGGAGGGAAGGAGGGGAAAAATTTGGAACAGAAGGAGTAAGGGATAATGTTGTAAAAAATTACCTATACATATGTACTGTCAAAAAATGTTATAATTATAAAATTAATAAAAAAAAAGAAAAAAAGAAAAATACTCCTTTGTTCATCAAAAATACTCCTTTGTTAATGGCAAATAAATATATTCTTAATCTGATATCCCCAATTTTTTTACCCTAATATCTTTCATATAAAATACTTTTTGCAATTACCCTGGATGATTTATCATTCCCTATCTTTATGCTGCCCTCTCCCCTCTATATGTTTTTACTTACTTACTCGAACTTCCATACTAAAATTAACTTTCCCCAACTATAATCCTCTGTTCTCTCCCTTTTATCCCCACTTTTTTTGTTGAAAATTTTTTCTTCCTTCAAATTCCAAATAAAGTAAGCAAGTGACCTCTCCACAAATTTCTTATAACTTTGTACATATTTGTTGCTTACATGTGTTAGTTTGTTAATTTAGCATGTGTAACATGGGTAGATAATTAAATTTCTTTGTTATGTTATAACTCAAATCAATTCAATAAACATTTATTAAGTAACCATTATATGCTAGGCACCCTGCAAAGCAATGGGATTCCACATAAGGAAAAGAATAATTGTCCCTGTCCTCAAAGAGCTTCCAAGCTAATAGACAAAGACAATACACAAGGAAACTGGAACTATGGAGAGGAAGTAGACTGATGTCTCATTTTTCTTTTCTATATCCAGAATCTAGTAACAATTCATATTTATAGAACAATGTGGTATTTACAAAGTGCTTTCTTCAGGACAACATTATCAAATAGGTAATACAAAGATTAAAGGGTTGTTAGTTGGCACAATGGGTCCTGAGTCAGATAAACCTGACTTCAAATCTGTCCTCAGACACTTAACTGTGTGACTCTGGATAATTAGTCCTATTTACCTCAGCTTCCTCAGATGGAAAGTGAGAAAGAAAAGCCAGTCTCTTTGCCAAGAAAACCCCAAGTGAGGTCATAAATAGTCAGCCAGATTCACCATTAACAAGAAAACAAGGAGTAAACAAATGTTTTCTTGGTATAGAAACTAAGATATTATAGAAATGAAGTGTTTTTTCCTAAAAGTCACCTAGTCCACAAATGTGAAAACTGGGATTTGAAGTCAAGTTTCTTGATTGCAAATCTCTCTCTTTTTCTACTAGGTTGTAACACAATTCCTTCAGATTAAATTAATCAATTATGTAAAACTAATTGTTTAGTCATATTGACTTTAACAAATGATTTTCAATCCCCTTCCCATATTTGAACTTTTTACAATGTTCTTCGAAAAATATGTCAAACAAAATTGAATTCAATATTCTAGATGTGCTTCTCATTTTTATCTCTATGTCTGGCCATACTGTTATATTCTTAGAAAATTATATAATCATGATACTAATCTTCTGATTCTTAGGAAGAAAGGAAGAATAAACATTTATTGAGCAGTAAATATTGGCTAGCTAAATTATTCAAAATATTTTCTAAGCTTTCTCTAAAATAGTAAGTAGCATCAACCTAAAACTAGCAGTAAGCATTACCTATAATGATAAGCTTAGAGACCTTCCCAAATAAGATCAGGGGTGAAACAAAAATGCCCATTATCACTATTATTATTCAATATTATATTAGAAATTTTAGCTATAGCTATAGCAATAAGACAAAAAATGAAAGAAATAGAATAGGCATTTAGGAAACAAACCTATCATTCTTTGAAAATGATACTATAGTAAAAGAAAATCAACTAAATTGATTAGAGAATCAAATAAAATTTTACTTGAAACAATTAACAGCTTTAGTTAAGTTGAAGGATATAAAATGATTATCATTGCAGGATATAAAAATAAATTATCATTTCCATATATTACCAACAAACAAACAAACAAACAAAAAACGAGCAGAAATAAATAGAAAGAGAAATTCCATTTAAAATAACTGCAGACATTATAAAATACTTAGGAGTCTACCTGCAAGATAAATGTAGGAACTATATGAATACAATTACAAAATTTTTTCACGCAAAGGCAGATTTGAGCAACTGCAGAAAAGTTAATAGCCCATGTGTAGGCCAAACAAAAACAACAATAACAACTCTAACTAAATTAATTTGCCTATTCAGTGCCATGAATTTACTATTCAGTGCATACTATTAAGGAATTATTTTATAGAGTTAGGGGAAAAAATTAATGATGAATTTCATCTGGAACAATAAAAGGTCCAAGATTATCAAGAGAATCAGTGAAAGAAGAATGAAAAGGAAGCCAGTCTGGCAGTACCAGATTTCTAAGTATATTGCAGAATCATCAAAATAATCTAGTACTAGCTAAGTACACAGTAATAAATGACCACAATAATTTAGTATTTGATAAACCCAAAAATTCAATATTTGGGGCAAATGAAAAAAAAAAAATTCTGGGAAAACCAAGGAGCAGTTTGGCAAAAACTAGTTGCAGACCAACATTTCACACTATATGGTAAATATGGTTAGCTTATAAGTAATTGAATAAGTTCATTTATATAAAAAGGGCAATATCATAAGCAAATTAGGGGAATATAGAAAATTTAACTGTTAGATCTATGGCTAAGAGAAGAATTTATGACCGAACGAAAGATAGGATCATGGAAAATAAACTGAATAATTTTGATTAAATTAAATTAAGAAGGTTTTATATTATCAAAACAAATGCAGCCAAAATTAGAAGGAAAGCAAGAAAGTGGGGAGGAAATTTTTATAGCACGTTTCTCTAATAAATGCCTTGTTTCACAAATGTATAGAGAACTGAATTTTTTTTTTTTTTTTTTTTTTTTAAGCTGAGGCAATAGGGATTAAATGACTTGCCCAGGGGAAGTATTAAGTGTCTGAGGTCAGATTTGAATTTAGGTCCTACTGACTTCCTAGCTGGTATTATATCCACTATGCCACCTAGCTGCCTGGAACTGAATCAAATTTATAAAAAAGAAAAAAAAAAAGTCACTTCCAAATTGATAAATGATTAAAAGATATGAAAAAGCAGTTTTCAGGAGAAGAAATTAAAGCCATCTATAGTCATATTTTTTAAAATGCTCTAAATCACTATTGACTGAAGAAATGCAAATTAAAACAACTTTGAGATACCACCTCATAGCTATCGGATTAGATGTCATGACAGAAGAGTAAAGTGACAAATGCTTAAGGAAATGTGAAAAAATTGGGACATTGATGCAGTATTGGTGGAGTTGTGAACTAGTCTAACCATTTTGGAGAATAACTTGGGATCATACCAAAAAACTATAAATTTTGCACAGCCTTTGATCCAACAATATTACTGGTAGGTCTGTGTCTCAAAAAGATCAAAGAAAATGGGAAAGGACCTATTTGTAAATTACACACATTCACACACAGACACACACACATACACTTCATAGTTCTTTTTTTGGTGGCAAATAATTGGACATTTAGGAGATACCCATCAGCTGCAAAAATGGCTGAACAAGTTATGATATATAATTGTAATGATTTTATTTTGTGCTAAGATGATGAAGGAGATGACTTCATAAAAAAAAAAAAAAAATCTAAGAATACTTACCTGAATTGATGCAAAGTGAAGTGAGCAGAACTGGGAGAACATTGTACATACAATAATATCAATAATATAATCATGATTAAGTAAGAAAGACCTTAGTTACTCTAATCAAAACAATAATCCATAATAGTTGCAAATGACAAAAATGAAATTGAGTTGCAGAAAAAGAACTGATAAAGTTTGAGTATTTTTGAAGCATAATTACTTTCATTTTTTTAATTTTTTGCTTTCCCCCTATAACATGGTGAATATGGAAATATTTTGCATATTTTCATATGCATAATTAATACTCCATTGCTTGAAATCTCAATGGGGGGAGGAAAGGGAAGGAAGGTAAGGATTCATAACTTATTTTTTAAAATTAATGTGACAAATATATTTATTTTTTTTAAATATTATCTCACTTGATCTTCAAAACTGAAATAGGAGATAGATACTATTATAATTCCACTTTGTAGCTGAGAAAACTGAGGGTAGAAAAGCCAAAAATTGTAATCTATGAAAATATCATCTGGAAGGTCTTAAATTTTCAATTAAGAGTAAAATTACATTATGAAGAAGTCTTATTGTAAAAATAAATGTACTATATGAATGTAAATTAACAGCATTGTTTTATTATTCTGTTTTATTAAATGAATGCTCAGTTTTCTGGCTCACTGCCAATGATGAGGTTTAGATTTAGGGAACCAAAATGAAATTAGGTTTCTGGTAGTCAGGGAGTGAAATGATAAGGTCTAGTGGCAGGTTCAGGCTTCAGGGAACCAAATAGAGAAGTTTGGCTCCCTTGCAACCTTTTGGGATTCAGCGCAAGGGTAGGGAGTTTTGGGGTCCCTTCTGGCGGTGCAGAGGTTCTCTGTGAAAGAATTTATAGACCTGAAAACCTAGATTGATAAAAGGGTTTATTATGAGGATTGGAAGTAAGGTTAGAAATCCTGACAGAGAAACATAAAGTCTGGTTAGGGAAACAGGTAAGGGTAAAGAGAGTATGGCACTGGAAAGAGTATTCCAGTGGACAAAGGTCCTTAGCATGCTGAGCTTGGAGCTTGGCATGTTTGGAACCTCTGCAAAGAGAGGATTTTAGTTTGGCTCTTTTTATAATGAGGGATTTAGCTAAAGGGGGCCTGAGGGTGGAGTCCCAAATTGGCTCCTCTCTGGGTTTCAGCTTGAGCTAGAATTTGAATTGAATTCAATGAATTTCAGGACTGAGCTGATCCCACCCAGATAACAAAAATGAAATTGTCCCTGTGGACAAGGTCCCTCACTAAGGCAGAGGTGAAGGAGATTTTCTCCTTTAAGGATTTTCAGAATTTTGGGGTCCCCTCTTCACCTTCATCTAGATGATCTAACATTATCAGTACCTCGAACTCCTTATGGATAGCTGACAGCAATTCTTAGCACCTAGATTCTCAAGGTTCCAGATATGAAAAGCATTACTAAGAAGTTAATTCAAAAATTTTTTCTCACATTTTAAGTACACTAATAATCATACCATGGATTGAATAGCCTAATCTAGATGGACTAAATGCTAAACATACTACATGGAGTTCTAAGTTAGGTTTCACTCTCCTATATCAGAAATCTTCCTTATGGGTCTTTGGTAGAAGAAACATTTCTCATGTCCTGAAACTCTATTCCACTCACAGAGATAAAAACTAGTTAATTTTCACAATTAATTCTTTCATTAAATGACCTCCATAGCCCCAGTGCATGTTTCTTGTACTTGTGGAAAATGTCATTTTTCCTTTTGCTGTCATTACTGGCATATTTCTATGCTTCTATTTGAGAAGTCAAAGGTTTGCAATGTATCTTTTCTCAATTGCAAACAGGAAGGAAAAAGGGACCATACAGTCAACGCTATTTGCAAATATTTTCTGTTTCATCTCAGCAATCAATAGAAAGTCTTTTCTTCATGGGATAAGTAGACCAGAAATACTGACAGTATTTCAGAAGTCTATATGGGGATTGTATCAAAAGAGTAAACTGTTCCTGTTTCCTTGTTACCTATGTAAATTGCTTTGCATCTTTGAAAATCTATATAACCATGAGCTATTATTAATATTACAACTGTAGTATTTTAAAATGTTTTCCTCAGTGTTATACAAAGTCAAGTGAGCAGAAAGGAGGACATTGTAGACAGTAACAACAATATTGTGATGATAATCAACTGAAAGACTTAGCTACTCTGATCTAGACCAAAGCTTCTGAAACTGGGTTAGGACCCCATATGGGATCATGTAACTGAATATAAAGGTGATGAAATTATGATTTATATCAGCAAGTGTTTAATTTGTAAACCTATTTTTTTACTTCTATATATTTTATTACATTAACTATGCCCAATTGCATTCAAATTCACGTACATATTTTTTAAATTGAATTTTTTTCTCTTTCAAATATATTAAAAACAAATATGTTCTTTTTCACTTTTAACTTCACTCTCTTAACATACACAATTTCACTTTTCTTTTTGATTGTCTTATGCTCAATATGTCCTAATTAGAGAAAAGCAAAATATTTGTATCATTTTATTTCATTGGTCCTAATTGATATCTGGCATTTAGTTTATTATATTTAAAGATACAAGGAAAATCTATTTTAAGTTGTATTTTCAGAGAATACTGATGAAATACTTTGACTAAGTAAGTGAGGAAGAGTGAAATGTAGATTGCAAATTCTATTTTTTTCTTTAGTTCTTCATTTCAGTTCCTCTCATTTGCTTCAACAATGAGAAGCTTGCATCATCCTGAAGCCAGAGTTCATCTTATTTGCTGGGCTTTTCTGGACTGTGGCCTCCACCTCCCCAGTAGATTCCCAAGGTGCCCCCAGGGCCATGGGCCCAAGATAAAACCAGAGAAGGAATGAGTAATTAATATTAAAACAACACTGGTGAATGCTGGTAATTGCTTTGGCCTGAGCAGGTCTTAGCATAATGTTACCTCATCTACAGCCCACAGCCTCCAGGGAGAATTCCCTCTTCTTAGTTAGCCTCTGGAAATTCAGAAGAGCCAACAATTTTTGAAATTTAGTCAACACATTGACTAAAAAATTACCCCCAATAGTTTGGGCAATATATGTGAATAATTGAAGTGAAATTTTCTTCAGGAAATGAAGATCAATGTCCTAAACTCTTCCCTTGTTCTTCTTTGTTTTCTTTCTTATGTAAACCTACAGGACTATTTAATATCTTTTATTATAATTGTGTATAAATTAAATGTTTTAGTTCATTCTCTATATTTTTACCAGAATGATATATATATATATAGATATAGATATAGATATAGATATAGATATAGATGTAGATATAGATTGATATATGGTATATCTCAAACATGGTAATAATGTCATTTTAATCTTTTCAGTTAATATTTTTTTTCCTATTTTTCCACTGTAGGGCTTGGGCACATGAAAGTAAATATACTCCATAATCTTATATTCAGGGAAAAAGATAAGCATTATTATAATACATATTAGAAGCTGGTAAGTACAATAGAAAAGTCCAAACTTAGAATTTCTGAAGATTGAAAGAAGCTTGGATAGTGGTGCTGAAGTACAAGGTTCAAATCTTACTTTAGACAATTATTGTTGTGTCACCTAGGGCAAATCACTTAATCTCTCTGTGCTTTAGGGTGTTTTTGTTTGTTATTTTATTCATTCATTCATTCATTTGTTTTTGGTAAAATAAATTTGCTCTTGATGGCCTCATTTCCACTTTTAGGTAAAATGTACAAATCTGTTCTACAAAGGTGCAGTAGCTGAGATATCTAGAAAGTTTGATCAAATTGGTAACCTCTGTGCTGAAATTTGAAGGAAGGAAAGGAGTTCAATAAGTATGGAGAAGGGCTAAGGATTGGGAATCTCATGAACAAAGCAAGAAGAAAATAGGACAGAAACAGGAATGGATGAGGAGTTCAATTTGTTCTGAATAGTGAATATAAGAAGGACATAAAAGACTAGACTAGGGCCATATTATGACAAGTTTGAATATCACGTTAAGGAATTTAGACTTTATTCAGTAAAGAAAGGGAAGTCTCTGAAGGTTTTTGAGCAATAGAGTATAAAGCATGATTAAAGCAATAAATTGAGCAGGTTACTCTAATCATATTCAGTATGGATTAGGAATAGGAGAGTATTACTAGGGGCAGATATATCAACCCTGATCATTGGTGTTCTTAACCTTTTTTATATCATGGGACATATTTGCAGTCTACACCTTCTCAGAAGGATGTTTTTAAATGCATAATTTAAAATTCTTAGGATTATCAGAGACCAATTATATTGATATATAGTTATCAAATAGGTTTTTCAAAAATTTCATGGAATCTAGGTTAAGAACCCTTTATTTAGAAATTGGATATAGATTCCCAGAGCCTGGGTTCAAATTCTAGCAATGTCACTTAACTAACTCAGGACAGTTATTTAAAACTAACTTTCATTTTATCTGTAAAACAAAAGTTGGACCATATATCTCAAAGCTCCTTTCTGGTTCTACATGTCATTTGCTTGTATGATTGTCATTGTATATGCCAATCATAATGCTAATACAATTAGGGGGCTAGTGATGTAGTCTGGACAGAAGATAATAGGTCATTTTTGAGAGGTTGCCTGCAAGTCACTGGACATTCTGTTTTTCATGTTCATTACTCAAGTAAGTGCTGTTCTGAAAGGAAATGAATCTAGAGGGGGTAAAAGGATGAATGATATCATAAGTATTTTTTTCAGTGAGCCACCTACATAGGTCCTCAATAACACCTAACAGCAAGTACAAGGAAGCAGTCTATAATTAAATATATCCTGATCTTTATTTAGACACAATCTTAAAATGGGGGCTTGTATACATGAGAAATGGTGTTTTGACACTAAAAAGTTTGTTTCCTCTCATGTGATGGGCTTTGAAAAAATACATATACATACACCCAAAAACAAACTTGACTTCCTTTCAGTTTCTGAGGGGCCAAAAAAGGTGTCACAGCCACGGAAGTCAAGTGCAACAGCATTTGAAGGAAACAAAGGGCAAAAAATAGGCCACAATTTCTGAAAGGCACATAAGAGTCTGTGATTATATAATAGTGTACAGTAACTGCTAGTTAACAGGAGCAGGAGGTTATGGAATGAATCACAACCTATTTACCACAGTCAGTGCTCTGTATTCTTTTAGGGGTTGCTGTTTTTAAGTATCTAAAAGCCAAATACAACAGAAGGTGACAGTGTTGAACTAAATGACCTCAGATAGCCAGATCAAATGTTTCCTAGCAGGGAAGTAATGAAATATTAGGCCTGGAACAGCTAGTTCTAGAAGTGATTCATCCATCATATGTCTGTCTGTCTATCTATCATCTAGTTTAATACATTTATGATAATTGGGGAATTATATGCCCTTGGAAATAGATAATCTCCTCCAGAATTAAGAAATCTGACCTGTAAAATATTTCTTATTTTTAAAATGACGAGGTTGGACTAGAAGAGTTGTCCTTAATATTTTTGTCTTATGTTATTGAGCCCCTTTGGAAGTCTGGTAAAACCTAGAAAAAAACTAGATGACACAATATGTAGGTGACATAATGCTGGATCTAGAGCTAGGAAAATCTATATTTAAACCCAGATCCCAGCTATGTAAATTTCAGCATATCAATCAATTTACTTTTGTCTGCCTTGGTTTTCCTATCTGTCAAAAGAGGATAATAATATTACCTACCTCTGAGACTTCTTGTGAAGATCAAGTGAAGTAATACATTTAAAACCTATTGAAAACCTTAAAATTATATATATAATATATGTATGTATATATGTATAAATACAAACTCCTGTTACTTTAAGATTACTATTTTAAATAACTAAAGAAAATGCTACATGTCATTTAGAAGTAAGTGAAAAATAAAAATTTATTTTCCCTATTTAAGTTCACAAAACCCCTACAATCTAGCACTAAAAGTTATTGAAGAGCTATTTTACCTTTGAAGTTGTTTGTTGCTGTTTTTCCTCCTTCATTTTCAAAGAGAACCAAAGACATCACAAGGGTGATGTAATCCTAAATGGTCAGTTGCTTCCAGGCTGGCAAAGTTCCTAGAACACAACAGGTACTTTAAAATATTTGTTGACTTAATACTGGTTCAGGGATTCCTGGCCAAATCTAATTGTTTAGGAAGTTTTGTTTTGTTTTGGTGGAAATTTGCCTCTTTTCAGCTTATATTTCTCGGATTCCATTTCCAATTATTTCTAGTTCTAGTTCTCTTGGATCAAGTACAATAAATGTAAGCTTTTTTAAAATGGGAGACTCATCAGATATTTAAAGATCATTTTGTGGTTACAAAGAAGCTTTCCATATATCTTGTTTGATTCATACTAGATTCCTGTGGAAAAAAAACAAAAAACAAAAAACAAAACAAACAAACAAACAAAAAAAACATGGCAGAGTTCCTCATTCTCAGATTAACAGGGAAAAAACTAAGGGTCATAAAAAAAATAAACAGAATGATTTGAAGTTTAAAAAGAACAATAATGTATTAAAGTCAGGAGCCTATGTCGTTCTTCCAAAGTTCTGTAATACCTCACAGCATTTTAGTATAGTACACATTGTGCCTCTAGGCATTTGTAATTATTATTATGATGATCATCATAATCATCATCATTTAATAGCCACTTTCAGCATCTAATAGTGCCTCCTTGTACATAGTAGGTGCTTAATAAATGTCCCTTTATTTGCTTTGCTCCAAGACTGAAAATAAAAGCACATCTCCCTGCCTTCCAGAGCTGTTCCCTCAGGACTGCTGGACCACCTGAGACCAAATCTTATATATTTTAATCCACTCAGTTTTTAAATCACTGCCCTGGGGCCCAATTGTCCTGATTGCTGAATTAGCCAGCTCAAATGCATATGGTCCACTCTATTTTGCTAGCTCAAGATTCTGCACTAAACTTTATATCCCATTCAGCTGTTAATTATTGAACATCTTCCTGGCTTTGCCAGATTTCTGGATCCTCTCTCATCTTTTAACCACTTTTTTCCCTCCTAAGAATAGTCACTATATCAATACTATTTGCTTCTGGAAAGGATTTGCAAATTTAATGTGCTCACCAATCCATGACTTCCCCAATTAAATAGTCTTCCATGGTCACTGTCTCCTTATTTGTGTTGTCACTCCCTACTAGAATGTAAGCTTCTTGAAAGCAGAGACAATCTTGCTTTTGTATTTTTATATCTAACATGTAATGCTTGATAGTAGGAAATATTTGACATACATTTTTCAATCATCAATTTATTTACTTTAAAAGTATATTTCTCAAATTGAAAAATGTATAAGTAATTTATTATCTTGGACCTCAAGTTTTTCCCTCTATAAAATGAAAGCTTTGGATAAGACCCCCTTCTAGCCTCAATTCCTATCCTATCCTATACTTATCTGTAAGGCACACTTCTATGTGGAAAACAAAAACAATGATTGAAATAACCTTGGCCAACATTTTTTCAAATGGTCATAAAAAGTCCTAGGCAGACATATGATAATTCAGGGGAACATTCTCCCATTGTGTCTACCTGGGATTCAGCCAGGAAAAGGTTAAAAGATCAAGTTGAGCAAACTGTGTCTTTAAAGGATTTTCTTCCCCTGCCTTTTAAGGGCAGAGTATAACAGCTGTGACCACCCCCTCCCCAAGCCTCCTGTTTTGCAAAGATCTTAAGCCATTTGGGCTGCTGCACTGGGAGGCCTCCTGGCCACAGGTGAGGTTCTGAGGCCTCTTCAATACTCAGTAGGCCAATCAAGCTGGCCCTGCGTGAGGTAAGATGGAGACTCTCCCTATGTGCCCTCAAGTCCCTCTGAAATTTCAACAGATCACTGTCACTGGGGCTTTTAATTACCCCTCTGTCACATCATTATTGCATGGCCTTTAATGCACCTTGAAGAATAGGCTGGGTGTGCCAAAACAACTACCCAGGCCCTTGGTCCTTTCCTGCCTCCTGCTGCCCACTACTATCCAACTAGAAATTGATCTAAGGCCAAAGAAGGCAGGGCAGAACTAACTTTACTACATAAGCCACTGATAAAGATCAGTTTGTTGTGTGGAGGCTATATTACTATCATTATTATTATAGAAAAAAAAATCATCTTTCTCCTTTTCTTCAACTGGAGTTTAGATAAAAGCCTGTCCTGGGACAATTAACTGTCCTATTATTATTTTTGCATGGTTAATGTTCAATGGAATATTGAACAGGTAGGGGGGAAAAAAGCCTTTTTTGGGTAGCTGAATAAAAGTAGAGGATAGAATCTCCTCATTTAGAGACTCGCTGAAAGCACTCAACTTCAGTAGCAGACAGCACCTCACCCTTTCCCTGCATGTTTTTTCTTCTGCTAGATATTTAAATTTAAAAAGTTTTTCAGTCTCTACAACTTGTAGATTGTGAATATTTGACATGGTGACAATTCTGTATGACACTGTTCTAAATTTTATGTCCACTTATCATAGGCAACAGGCTGATCCATGAAATCATTTTGTTTTAATAGAGATTATTGATTGCAGGAATTATTATTGTTATCATTATCATCTTCTTCAAAATTATTTTACCTCCAATTTACAAATAATATATTAAAACTTATAGCTGAGTTGATACCCTACCTTAGTCAAAGGATATCTGATGTAGGACATTAATTTTGGAGTGTTTTATTTTCAGAAAGTATTAGTAAACTAGAGTATTTAGAGGGAGAGTAATCAGAAGCAAATGTCCTTATGTTCATTGCAAGTGGATTGATAGAAGGATCTGAATGTGTTCTGTGGTGCAGATGAAAAGATTTAGAAATGATTTCAAGTATTTGGAGGGATGGTAAGTGAAAGAGGGAAGAGCTATATTCTGTTTGGCTTCAAAAGACAGATCTAATACCAGATCTGGTATTATTATCTTTGGATCTCAAATTTTTCCCTCTATAAAATCAAAGGTTTTGACGAGACCCCCTTCTAGTTCTAATTCCTATCCTATCCTATTCTTATCTGTGAGGCACACTTGTATGTGGGAACCAAAAACAATGATTGAAATAAACTTGGCCAGCATTTTTCAAATGGTCATAAAAAGTCCTACACAGACATATAATACTGGGGAACATTCTCCCATTGTGCCAGAAGTCACAGAAAGAAAGGAATCAGCTTCTTTGTAAAAGAAAAACAAAAAAACGAATCTTCCCAATATTTTGAGTGGTCAAAAATTGGAATGCAATGAAGACCCCCATTGTTTTGGAGAATTTTGTGTGCAGAAACTTCTGAATTACACTATTTTTATTATAGCTTTTTATTTACAAGATATATGCATGGGTAATTTTTCAGCATTGACAATTGTAAAACCTTTTGTTCCAACTTTTCCCCTCCTTCCCCCCACCCCTCCCCCAGATGGCAGGTTGACCAATACATGTTAAAGGATATGTTAAATACAATATATGTATACATGTCCAAACAGTTGTTTTGCTGTACAAAAAGAATCAGATTTTGAAATAGTGTACAATTAACTTGTGAAGGAAATAAAAAATGCAGGTGGACAAAAATAGAGAGACTGGGAATTCTATGTAGTAGTTCATAGTCATTTCCTAGAGTTCTTTTTCTGGGTGTAGCTGGTTCAGTTCATTACTGCTCTATTGGAACTGATTTGGTTCATCTCAGTGCTGAAGAGGGCCATGTCCATCAGAATTGATCATCATATAGTAATTCAGAGATTTCTGATGGCCATGGGGGAGATACAAGTTTGAATAAGGTATAGCTCTTTTCCTCGTGGAGTTTATGGTGCTTTGCACACAGCAGGCATTTAATAAATGTTGGATGAAATTGAGTCAAATTTTTAAAAATTATATATATATGTATATCTTCCATGTAAAATGTGACAGCCCCTCTGTGAGAATAAAGAAGGAAATTCATTTTAATGAAGAAGAGTAGAAAGGAGAGGAAAAGAGAAGAGAGGAATCTCTTCTCACCTCTTACTTTCCTTTCCTTTCCCATCCTGTACTTTCTCTCTCTTGTTGTAACAGCAAAATGGCAAGATACTCAGCCAGGCATACCATATACAGGCCAATCACACCCTCAGGTGGTATAGGGGATAGAGAAGTGTTCCTGCAGACAGAAAGGCTTGAGTTGAAATTTGACTTCATATAAGTACTATCTGTGTAATCCTACACTGGTCATTTAACCTCTATGTCTGCCTCAGTTTTCTCATCTGCAAAATAAAAGGTGGGGGGAAGGGTAGATGGATAATAATAGAACTTATAGTGTTTTTGTTTTTGTTTTTGTTTTGTTTTGTTTTGTTTTTTAAGGATCAAATGGGATACTATTTGCAAAGTATTTGGCAAACTTTAAAGTGCTATATAAATACTAGATATTGTTTTTGCTTTTGTCCATCTTGAGAAATTAGGATTTGGGGTAGAATATCAGCTTGTGACATGGTATAATGGATAAGGGAAAGAGACCTAAATTTTAGTCACTTTTCCCTGAGACTATTATATCTTTGGCTCTCTCTTCTTAAGTTCCCTGCCCTGGAATATTTTACCTCTTATTTTTCCTGGTTTTTGTGAAAAAAATATTTAGATTTTTCCTTCAAATGTAAGTTTTTCAAGTCTCCATCAGCCTTCCTACTATTACTTTACATTCCTTAAAATTCACTTTGTACATCTTGATATTTATATATTGTCTCTTCCATTGGAATGTATACTCTTGGAAGGCAAGTATTGTATTTTATCTTTAACAATTAGCAGAGTATCTTATACATAATAAGCACTTTTACATACTTTTTGACTGACTTCTTCATAGAAAATTTCCTAGAAAAACTATTTTCATTCTTTGCCTTTGCATTCTTGGTTTCCACTTATTTCTTAACTTCATCCTTGTAATCTGACTTTTGATTTCATCATTAAACTGAAACTGTTCTTTTTAAAGTCAACAATAATCTATCAAATGTCCATGCGAGCAGTCTATTTTTTAGCCTTTATCCTTCTTGACTTTAAAGTAATTTGACATGTTGACCATGACTTCCTCCTAGAGAATCCCTCCTCCTTGGGTATTTTTGATATTGCTCTCTCTTGGTTCCCCTCACAGTATGGCCTCTTTTCAGTTTCTATCTGTAGGTGTATTCTAAGGCTCTATTCTGAGCCTTCTTTTCCCTTTATATTCTCTTTCTTTCTTTTTCTATGTGTCTCTTTTTTCTCTTTGTCTCTGTCTCTGTATCTATGTCTCTGTCTTCCTCTCAGTCTTTGTCTTTCTTTGTGTCTCTTTGTCTTTCTATCTCTATTTATGTCTCTGGCTGTCTCTATGTATCTCTATCTCAGTCTCTCTGCCTTTCTCCCTCTATCTGTATATCTCTGTTGTTTCTTTATCTCTATTTCTCTTTCTCTCTGTCTCTCTGTCTCCTTCCTTCTCTCCTTTTTTCTCTTCCTCTCCCCCACCGCCATCTCTATCTCTCTCTTCCTCTGTCTGTCTCTTTCTGAATTTGTGTTCCTCTCTCCAACTTTCCAGTGAACAACTCCAGCTAGATATCTACTAGTCATATCAAACTCAATATATCTAAAACAAATTATTATCTTTCACTCCAAATTCCTCCCTTCTAACTTTTCTATATCCGGGTAGGATACCAGCATCCTTCTGAGTGACTACTCAGATTTATGACTTTGGACTCTTTCCTTTTCCTCACCCAATATTTTTAAGTTTTTATCTCTAAGATATCACTTGTATCCATCTACTTCTTTCCACTCATGCAGTCACCACCTAATTCAAGTCTTCTTCACCTCCCACTTTGACTATGCAATAGTCCCCTAATTGGACTCCCAATCTTCCATACAATTGATACGTTATCATGAAGTTCAGGTCTGACCATGTCATTCAGCTCAAGAAGCTCTAGTTACTTCCTTATTGCCTTTAGGGGAAAAATGCAATCTTCTGTTTGACTGTCAAAACTTTTCACAAAATGGCTACAACCTATCTGCTCAAGCTTATGACACATTAGATTCCTTTATGCACTCTATATTTTGGGCAAACCAACCTGATTTCTTTTCCCTATGTATGCCATTCTGTCACCCTTCTCCATGCCTTTATAAGGTGGTTCCCAAGCCTAAAATTCACTGTCTTCTCAGTTATGCCTTATAGACATCCTAGTTTTTTCAAAGCTTAGCTCAAATACTACCTACTACAAGAAACTCATCCTGTTTTCTCCAGTTACTACTAAAGATATACTTTGTATACCTTGCATAGTTCGTTTTCTAGGTACAAAATGTTTCCTTTTATAGGATGTAAGCAACTTCACTGCAGGAACTATTTGTTTTTGTCATTTTTAATTTTTGGATTCCAGGTGCTGGATACCTTGCAAGTATACAATGGATATGCAAGGCTTGATACATTGTGGGGTGGGGAAAAGGGTAAGAATGAGAGAAGGAGTATCTGATCTATGAATGAACTGATAACAAATTCTTTGAAAGGAAATGTCTTCTAATAATCCAGATTCTTACCTAATCTGCGATTTCTGGTTTTACAGTGATAGGTGGGATACTGACAGCTTAAATGATTTGCCTATGTTTATAAAGACAATATGTGTCAGAAGTTGACTTGAACATTTTCTGACTCTCATATGTGCTTCTCAGTCCATGGGCTGCATGCTATATTACTCATGTATTAGGTGTTTAATAAATGTTTACTCAATGCACATGTAAGGAAATACCCCCTTTCTTTCAGCAAAACAGCCCACATTTGAAAGGTACAACCCCTACAAATGAAATAATGAATGAATGACAAGTTTTGTTGATTCTGCCTCCTTAACAACTCTCACATCTGTTCACTACTTTCCATTCATACCAGAATCACCCTAGTTCAGGCCCTTATCTCCTCTTGTCTGGACTATTACAATAGCCCCCTAATTGGTATTCTTGCCTTTAATCCTTTCCCCCTCCCACTCTCCATCCATCCTCTGCAGCAGCCAAATTGATATTCCTAATGCACAGGTCTGATCTATAGCTCTCTTGATCAAGAAATTTCAGTGTCTCCCTATTGTCTTATAATGCATATTCCACTCTTTGGTGTTGAAAGCTGTTCACAATCTGCTCCAGCCCACATGCATTTCCACACTGATTATGTACCACTACTATCTCTCCTGTAGTCTATATTCCAGCCAGACTGGCTGACTTACTGTTCTCTATATGTTCCATCTCCTGCCTCTATCAGTTTCACATCAAGCCCAAGCCTTAGAACAAGAGATTAAAATGTTTTCCTGTACTGTGGCAAGAAAGTGGTAATTAGGGAGAAAGGGGTACTATTAATTTTGACCATGCCTAAAATTGTAAGTGGGGGTATGATGTTTATACTTTGAGATGAGAGTCTTTAAGCTGGAGCCAAAAGCCAAGATTTTACTTTTCCAGCTTGCCCATCTAAACTGTATCTTTCCAGACATTGGCACAGGGATTCATAGTAGGTGCTTTTCAAATGTCTGTCAAATTAGATGGTTTTTACATCCTATTGGGAATTTAGATCTGGTACCAAACCAGACTAAACCAGTCCTTTATCACTTACCACTTATCACTTAGATGCATCACTCCAGTAGAGGAAACAACTGGTCCCCAGCCTGAGAGCTTTTGGGGGAGGGGATCCTGGGTAGAGGCAGCTAATTCCCTGGTTGAATAGGCCATGAATAGTTTATTCAAGAGGGGTTGTAAAGGAGAAGCAGGTGGCTTTGCCTGTCCATAAACCAGGCCCCCCTCTCCTACTTTAAAAAGCCTTTCTTACTCAGCTATTTCCCACTCAAGTTTATTCTTGGTGGTCATTTTTCATCTGGGTTTCATCTGAATAAGCATTTTGGAGAGGTAGGAAGAAAGGGCTGTGGGATACATAATTTGATTAAAATCCATAAAATGTTAGTTTTGGAAAGGACATTTGAGATTATCTATTTTGATTTCATTCTATTATAAAATGGGAAAAAATAAGGTCCAGAAAAGTAGAATGACTTGGTCATGACCACAGAAATGATACTAAGTATGGCAACTAATCATTCAACAAACACATCAACAAGCATTTATTGAACTTCTTTTATGTGATGGATACCATGTTAGGCACTAGAATTATAAATACAAAAGTGGGATAGTCCCTGCTCTCAGAGAGTTTATGATCTTCTGAGGATTAGGAGAAATATGTTCACAAATAAGTAACTGTGGGATCTTTTAGAAGAGAAAGTCACTAAAACTAGAGAATCAAGTAAGAACTCTTGAATGAAATTTCAATTTGAATTAAACATGAAAAGATGCAGAGATTAAAAGGGGGCAGAAGTCTTTTTCAATAGTAAGTATATTCATATCTGGTAGATTTAGGAATGTGATTAAGAGCTGGATGAAATTTAGAAGTCATCTACCCTAACTCCCTAATTAAAGCTAGTATGGTTAAAGAACTTGTCCAGAATCACACTGGTAGTAAATTTTATTTTTATTTTTACACTATTATGTCAGGAAAGAGAAAGAACTAATCTTTCTCCATCTGTCATTGGATGTTCCTGCTTATATGATATCATCTAGAGGATAGAAAAAAGACCTAACAGAAAGCTATTCCTTTTCTTTTTTTATTACATTTAAAAATTTTTTATCAAAAGTTTTTATTTTTCAAAACATATGCATGAACAATTCTTCAACCATTAGCCCTTGCAAAACCTTGTGTTCCAATTTCCTCCCCTCTTTCCCCATACCCTCTCCTAGATGGCAAGTAGTCCAATATATATTAAACATGGTAGAAATATATGTTAAATCCAATATATGCATACATATTTTTACAATTATTGTGCTACACAAGAAAAATCAAATCAAACCAGTAAAAAAAAAAAAAAATAGAAGCAAAACAAAATGCAAGCAAACAACAACAAAGAGAGTGAACATGCTATGTTGTGAACCACACTCAGTTCCCACAATCCTCTCTCTGGGGATAGATGGCTCCTTTTATCACTGAACAATTGGAACTGCTTTGAATCATTCTTTGTTGAAGAGAGCCACTTCCATCAGAATTGATCATTATACAGTATTGTTGTTTTTGTGTATAATGATTTCCTGGTTCTGCTCATTTCACTTAGCATCAGTTTATGTAAGTCTCTTCAGGCCTTTCTGTATTCATCCTGCTGGTCATTTTTAATAGAATAATTCCATAACATTCATATACCATAACTTATTCAGCCATTCTCCAACTGATGGGCATCCATTTAGTTTCGTTTCTTGCCACTACAAAAAGGGCTGCCACAAACAGTTTTGCACATGTGCTCCTTTCCCTCTTTGAGATCTCTTTGGGATATAAGCCCAATATAAACATTGCTGGATCAAAGGGTATGCACAGTTTGATAACATTTTGAGCATAATTCCAAACTTCTCTCCAGAATAGTTGGATCCAGAATGTTCCACCAACAATGTATTAGTATCTCCCAGTTTTCCCACATTCCCTCCAACATTAATCTATTATCTTTTCCTGTCATCTTGGGCAATCTGAGAGGTGAGTAATAATATCTCAGAGTTGTCTTAATTTGCATTTCTTTGATCAATAGTGATTTAAAGCACCTTTTCATATGATTAGAATTAGTTTCAATTTCTTCATCTGAAAATTGTCTGTTCATATCCTTTGTCCATTTATCAATTGGAGAATGGCTTGATTTCTTATATATTAGAGTCAATTATATATTTTGGAAATGAGGCCTTTATCTGAACTTTTGAATGTAAAAATGTTTTCCCAGTTTATTGCTTACCTTCTAATCTTTGTACCAAAAAAAATTTGTTTGTACAAAAACTTTTTAACTTCATATAATCAAAATTATCTATTTTGTGATCAATAATGATCTCCAATTCTTTTTGGGTGACAAATTCCTCCTCTATATATCTGAGAGGCAAACTGTCCTATGTTCTTTTAATTTATTTATAATATCTTTCTTAATATCTAGATCATGAACCCATTTCAATCTTATCTTGGCATAGGGTGTCACATGTGGGTCAATGCTTAGTTTCTGCCATACTAGTTCAGGAAGCTATTTTTTTTTTTTAACTGATGCAGATCTCTGGCCCATTTCCACTGTCTTTGGGAAAAGGTGAGAAGACCAAGGGTACACTTGGCATTTTCCAGTCATAACCAAAGTATCAAGTCTTTTCAGCACATATCTTTTATGACTGAAAACAATCAGGTAATATTTGTACGTGCTCTGTAAACCCCATTATACAATATTCTGAAATGGTCCAGAATTAAATAATCACAGAATCTGAGAATTGGGAAGGACTTCAAAGACCATTTAGTTTAAACCATACACTGAAGGAATCACTACAATAATATATTTTACAAACAGTTTTCCAAAATCTGACTGAATACCTCCAAAGAGGGAGAACTCACCACTTCACAGGGCTGCCTGTTCCACACTGAGGAAGTTCTGTTTATTGGGGACTTTTTTTTTTTTTCATAATATCAGGCCTAAATTGTTTTTGTTTGCTTTTTCAGTTTCCACTCTGTCCCAGGATCTGCCCTGTGGAGACAAACATGGTTAACCCTTTCTCCATCTGATAGCCCTCCAAATTAGTTACTCAGTCATTTTAATGTTGTTTGCCTCTTTGTGATCCCATTTGGGTTTTTATTGGCAGAGATACTGGAGTTGTTGGCCATTTGCTTCTCCAGATTGTTTTACATCTGAGACAACTGAGGCAAACAGGATTAAGTGATTTACCCAGACTCATCTTAGTAAGTGTTTGAGGCTAGATTCGAACTCAGGAAGGCTCATCTTTTTTTTTTTTTTTTTTAGAGTGGTTGCTGTATTCCCTGAGCCACCTAGCTATCCTAGCCTTTGAAATATTTAATGGTATTATTTTCTTCCTTTTCTTCTATCTTTATATGTTCTAATTTTTGTTTTATTTTTTGCTGCCACTTCTTTAACCTATGCTTCTTCTCCACAACCTTAAGTTTTTCTTATTTTCCTTAGGTTGTTTTAATTCACCCTGGTCAGCATTAATGACCCTTTAAGGTCTATTATTTCCATCACTGCTCTTATCAGGTAGAGACAGCTCATTGACCCCAGGGCAAAATACAGTTCCTTAAATCTCTATTGTGGCCCTTGAAGCAAGCCCGAGGGAAAAGACTACCAATAAAAATGTGAAATAACGGCAGTCCAAAAAACTGATGTAAATTCGGACTGTTTTAACAAAAGCATAGTGTCTAGACAATCCTAGATTCTTCTGTCTGTGCTAATACATGCCTCTTAATTTTATAGACAAGAAGATTGAGGCCAGAGAAGCTTTATTAGTGAAGGACATTCAAACAAACTATATAGATATTGAAAAGATCATAGCTTTTGAGAGAGAGAAAATCATAGATAGAAAGGACCTCAGAATCTATGCAAATCCTCTTTTAAAAATGAGTAAACTATGTCTAAGGGAGGGTGGTTGACTTGCCCAAAGTCACACAGGAGTAAGTGCCAGAGATAGACCTCCCTACTTCAGTGCTCTTGACACTATCCTGTGTAGCCTCTGTAATATATAGTAGCTAGGAAATACACAAAAAAGTTTTGCTTTGTGTTGTTTTAATGATCATCAATATAAATTTATAATGTCTAACAAAGAAGTTACAAGGGGCGGGGAAGAATACTAATAATTTTCCTGTTTCGATTATTTCTCCCTCATTTCTCAATTCATCCTTTTTATCATTGCCAAAATACTGTCTTATCTAGAGTTTTGGTCATATTATCTCTTGATCAAAAATGTCTTGTATTCCTAAAGTCCCTTTCTAGCACTGACTTTGTGATCCTAAACAAGTGCAGATGTTTTTATTTGACATTTACAGATTTTCATAATTTCATGCTTATTTTTCTATTATGAACTTCCCTTTTTATTTTGTACATACTTAACATAGGATATATAGAACAGTGCCCAACACACATTCAATGCTTTATTTTTCATATAAGCAGCTAATGGCATGGTGAGTAGAGTACTGAGGATGGAGTCAGGAAGAACTATATTGAAATCCACTTCAGTTACTTACTAGCTATGTGATCCTGACAAGTCATTTAATCTCTGTTTGCCTCAGTGTTCTCAAACATAAAATAGGATAATAATGACACTTATATCATAATCTTGATGATCAAATAAGGTAATATTTGCAAAAAAAATTTAATGTGATATTTGCCACATAATAATTGATATATAAATGTTCATTACTTCCTCCTCTCTCCCCTTCATCATACAACTCTACATTAAAGTTAACAGAGCTACTAATTCTCCTCTGATTTTTCTCTGCTTTCATATATTCACTCACGTGTATCCCAACATATACATAATACAATAATGGCAATAATTTAACACTTAAGATTTAAAAACTGCTTTATAATGCCTAATTTTTATCCTTACAATAACTTTGTGAAGTAAGTGATATTATTTCTCCATTTTACAGATGAAAAAAACTAAGATTGAGAGATTAAGTAACTGGACTATGGTAGCAAAGCTAATAAGCATCTGAGGAAGGACTTGACCTGAGATATTTTTGACTCCTCAGTCATAGTTGAGGACCTCTAAAGTGCTTATGATTTTGGGGCATAATATCTACTTCTTATGTACTTGTTTCTTTGGGATGCCTCAGTAGTTGGCCCTATGGTTTCTCTATCCCTCCTTCTCAAACTATTAAAAAAGGGAATGAAGAAGTTGCATTAAAATGATGTCATATAGGATTGGTCACCGATTCAGAAGGAGTGGCACCCTTAGTGTATTGTAAAAAACATGAATGATTCCTCTCCCCATTTCTTTCTTACTTCAATTATCTATATAGCACCATACAACTAGTGATCAGTAAAGTAAACCTTGGTATTCTGGTAATTGCTCCCATGTGGCCATTGGAGTAAGGGATCTGCTAGGTGAACTAGAGCTTATACTTCTAGCCTTCTGTTTTGAGTTTTTTGGTTTGATTACAGGAAACTGAATAATGATTATGAGATAGACCTTTAGGGAGTTGCTATTTCAGTGCTCTGGAAATTCCTTAGTTTCTAATTTGGTGTCAGCAGTATTTTATAAGGAATCTCCTTCTAACACACACACACACACACACACACACACACACACACACACACACACACACACAAACTCATTCACTCACTCACTCACTCACTCAGTAACCCTTGTGTCTACTATAGTATTTCTCAGAGAAGAAGATAACCCAAGTTTGGCTGTTCAGAAAAGATGAACTGTGGGAGAAAGTGCAGAGCTGAGGTGAAATATAAAAATGTCCCTTCAGCAGTCCTACCATCTACATCAAGTTCTCATCTAGTCAAGTCAAAGGAAAGCAGTGTTATAAGCTCTGGGGATACAAAGGAAGGCAAATATAGCACTCAAGAAGCTCATTGTGTAATGGAGGAGACAATATGAAAACAATTGTGATCAAACAAGAAATAAATAGATAGATAGATAGACAATTAGACCATCCTAAGAGGAAGATGTTGGAATTAAGGACTCAAAAAAGGCTTCTTGTAGAAGAATGATAACTATGATGTGAGTCTGGTATGGGACTGGGATAAATGAGCAATTGTTAATAATAGTGAATTTAGGAAGAAAGGCGAATATAGCAGTAATTTTAGGTAACCAGGGCTGTTGATCTAATTTTTTCTATCAGCCTGATCTCAGGAGCATTGTTTTTAGTATTTGTTTTGTGTGAAGAAAGGTCATAGGGACAGTGATTCAATAGGATTATTAGAGAGAGTCTAGATAAATATATTTGAACTTCTTTTTATAGAGCTTTGACTACCAGGCAAAGGGCCTTTGGCTTCATACTTAAGCAATGGGGAGTCTTTAGAGGTTTTTGAGCAGGGAGTAATGAGATGAAAGTGACCTTTCACTTGGACTAGGACAAATTGTCAGAAAAAAGTCATGAAGGAAGTAATAGCTGATTTGGGCCTTGAAGGACTTCAACAAATGGAGAGAAGAGAGTTCGTTAAAGGCATGGGGGTGATGTGACCAAAGCACAGAGACGGAAGAAGAAAAAATAGGAGTCAAGCCAATTTAGCTGGCATGTGGATTATATGAAAAAAGTTGAGATAAAATGTGGCTGGACAAGCAAGCTGCAGAAATATTGTGTAGTACCTTGAAAGCCAGAGTCAGTAGTTTATTCATTTGGGCAGTGGGAGGAGGTAGTTAAAAGTTGTCCCTAAAAGGTGTTGAGCAGAGGAGTGACATGATCACATTTATGTATTAGAAAAATCACTTCAGCATGGGAGTGGAGAAGAGACAAAGACTAGTGAAAAAGAGATGAGAGTTTTAACTGGAGGTTGCCATGTGAGAGTAGAGGTGTCAGGTATTGAAGAAGAATGAATTGAAAAGCTAGAAACAGAACATGACAACTGTTAAGAAAGCCCAAGAGGAAAAGAACAATAAGGATACTCTGAAAGAGCCATTGGTAAAATTCCAACAAAAGTTAAACCATTAGAAATATAAACATACTATCTTAGAAAATGCATAATTGATCAAATATTAGAAGTCCTTGAATTTCAGGTCCATGAAATGTAAGAGCTGGAACGAGTTTCAGAATTGTGGTATGTTATATTTTCAAAAGGGCAGTTAAGTGTAAGAGGAAGCTAAGTGATGCAATAGTTAGAATACCAGCACTGAAGTCAGGGAAGACTCTTTTTCCTGAGTTTAAATCTAGCCTCAGACAACTACTAGCTGTGGGAACCTGGGCAAGTCACTTAACTTTCCTCATCTCAGTTTTCTCATCTGCAAAATGGAGAAGGAAATAGTAAACCACTTTAGTATCTTTGCCAAGAAAATTCCAAATGGAGTCAAAGAATCAGACCAAGATTGACTAACAACAACTGTAAGCTTTCTCTGGGAGAAGTCACTTTTAATAAGGGTTGCAATTGTAATGTGAAATAATACTGGAGACTTCTCTTCAGCTGTATATACTTTTTTGAGTGATATGCAGTTACAGGTTGCTTGGAAAAAATTGGGGATCAAAACTGTTTCTATTGAACATAGTGAAAATAAATGACCTACATGGGAATGGAGAGAATATTAATAGCAATACCAACACCTTCCTAAGCACTTTGCAAATATTATCTCCCTTGATCCTTACAAAAACCCTGTGAGGTAGGTGCTACTATTATCCTCATTTTGTAGATGAAGAAACTGAGAGAAAAATATATTTTTTCAGCCTTGGAGTATTCTTAAACCTACTGACTGAAAATGGTCCTTGAAAGCATCTTCCTGTTAAATGAGGAAATTAGATGGTTCAGTGGATAGAGGCCTAAAGTTAGGAAAACTAGAGTTCAAATCTGCCCTCAGGTACCTACTACTTCTCCATCTCTGGGCAAGTCACGTAATCCTATTTTTCTCATTTTCCTCACCTCTAAAATGAATTAGAGAAGGAAATGACAAATCACTCCAGTATCCTTGCCAAGAAAACTCCAAATGGGGTCACAGAGAGTTGGACCCAATTGACAAATGACTCAAAGATAGCAACAGTTTTCAAAATATTTAGAAATTCATTTTTCCAAGTCCTCAATTTTTAGGTAAGGATATGGAAGTTCAAAGAAGGCATGACAAACTGGGTACAGACTATGTCAGTAGATACTCACTCCTTAACTGACCTAAACTAGAACTTGAATCTCATGATGTACCGTTCTTTATACTTCTCTTTTTTTGACTGAAGTCTAAGGAAGAACTTTAGGGACAATAGATTTTATCTTTTCCATATCCTTCTCTGTGGTTTCTTATAGGACAATGGAACTCACCAATAATGAGGTATATTGTGGTGGTGGCTGTAGAAATGTGTAGTCTTTTGTTCCCTAGTCTTCCCTCTCTTCTCATACTTCTTAAATCTCTCCAGTTGAAAGTCAGAAGAATTCTTTCCTATCCTACACAGGATGCCCAATAGAAGGGTGCTGGGTAGGTGTTAAAAGCCCAGAGTCTCTCTTTATAAATCACCTCCCAATGATTTCCTGACTGACTTGATAAAATATGATTGCTTTAGAATGCATTCTCAGGAAAATAACTTTCCCATGTGCAAAAAATAAGGTAAGAACAACTCTGGCAACTGTTCAGTCCCTAGAAGATTGAGTTGAAGAGAATATCTTGGGAGCTTGATGATACTTAGGCCTTTCCCTAGGAATATGATATAGAATAATCTCTTGATTCTTCCATTTGTCAGTATCTGTCCCCTTATACCTCACATAACACTTTGTTTTGTTAATTTCTAATTCATCCATCATGTTTTTTGTCATATTGCTTCCATTTATGTTTGGAACTTACAATATTAATTATATTTTGTGCCTATTAAACAATAAGCTCCATGAGATAAGGGACTAATTTTTTTTTTCCTTTCTAAGCTTAGTATCTCTTCAGTGCCTCTCAGCATGTTCTGTACATAGTAGGTGCTAATCATGTTCTTGTTGCTTGTTCTTAGTGAATTCTCCTTGAGTTCTTTGGAGACAACAGGTAGCAATGAGAAGGCAGCCTGTTGAAGTTCAAAATGCTCACCCTGGATTCAAATAATTAGACTGACATTTGAGCTTGATTTATAACCACAGTGTATTCAGAGTAACAATAAAACTCCCCTGTTTGGCAGGGTGATGAAGGCTTCAGTGGCCGAAATGTTAATGTTTTATTGTTAAGTTAAAGAAAATGCTCATATAAATCATATTTCAGCATCCCATACCATGATTTAAGATTAATGCATTGTAGTTGACAGAATTTTGGATTCAAAAGTACATTTTCTGAAATGATGGTGAGCCAGACACTAACATACTGTTTTTGGGGGTGGTGGGAATGAGTATGTAACTTAGACTGGTTTTCCTTTGTATGAACTATACTTGGGAACGAAGAATATTGTTTTGGGGAAATGGAATTACTTTTTTTGAGGCCATTGAGGCTGTGCTTTAGTGAGAAGAGAAATAGATTTGAAATCAGGAGACATTGATTTCAGTCTTGGCTCTAATGTTTATTATAGGACCTTGATCAAGTTACTTAACATCTCTGGATCTGTTTCAGTGGGGTTAATATTAGATCTACTTACCTGAAAGGGCTGTTTTAAAGAAAGCACTTTATAAACCTTAATACATTATAAAATGGGTTAGGAAAGAAGGAAGCAAAGGAACAAAAGAAGAAAAGGTGAAATACTACCTCCTGTATGGACCCTTTTCTGATCTCTTCTCTACTTCCCTAACTAGAATTTACCTCTGCCTTCTCTGATTACAGAATTTTTTCCTTCTTTTATTTACTTATCACACTGTTCTTTTGTATGATAGCTCCTTGAGTTTCCTCTTTCTTCTAGACTGCTTTCTCCTTGAGGGCAAACACACATTTCACTTGTCTTCATTTGTAATATTATTTGTAATAATAATAACAATGATCATAAAAAAAATCTAGGAGTCTAAGTTGTGTTTCTTATACCATGGGGACGGGAGGACAAGTCTATATATTCCCTGAAAACTCAAGGCACATTTTCTATCAAAATTTTAAAGGTTTTTCTTTAGAGGCTGGCATTGACAAACCCATGGTAGGAAGAACCAGGACAACTTCAGGGGTTGTTTTGAAAAATATTTTTCACCCCTATTATTACCCTACCTTGGGAAAGTTTGACACTCTGAATATAGTAGGCATTTAACAAATATTTATTGAACTGAATTGCTCTGGCAGATATGAAGTGCCCAATCCCTAGCAGTCTCTAAGAGGGAGCTAGATAACCATTTGTTAAAGATGCTGTAGAAGGAATTCCTGCTTTTGGCAAGAGACTGGAATAGATGACCAGTCAGACAGTTGATCAATAAATAAGAATTCTCCTTAGTTCACATCCATGAGTGTCAAGAGTGACTATCCAAGTCATGGCATGTCTCAAATTAGGTATTTTTAATGCAAAAAGGGGAAAGCTCTTTACTCTCCTGACCTTCCAAGTATTCTCCAATAGCAAGAGAAGAAGAGAGAATTTAAAAAGGCTATTTATCATCCCATTCCCAGTGTTTCTTCAGTTGGCATTTAAATAATGCAGATGGGGGTGAGATGGAAAGGGAGGCCCTTGTGTAGAGGGAAAAAACTTCCTGACTTTTCTTCTCCCTTGTATACTGATGCCATTGCATAATTATCTAAGTTGGCTTAAAAGAATGAAACCTAGTTCAAAATGTATGAGTTCATTTTTATGTTCTACTGAGAAAATTTATTCAGTGTGACTGCTCAGTAGCGGGAGCCGTAAAACACCTTAATCCCTGGTTGAGGAAAGGTAATACCTTGACAGATGTGTGCCTCCTACTTTCCTTGCGGCCATGTTTCAACAACAAACCTTTATTTCTGCTTCTCGGCTGTAGCAGAGAAAAAAAATGAGAGGAGCAATAAAGCAGTCAGAGAAATCTCAGGAGCCAGGCGGCAATGCGGTAGTAATGACAGATTTTTAATGTGGCGGGAGAGATTGACAGGAAAATGTCTTCAGAGCAAAGGCATACCAGATGGAATGCAAACGGTTTATTGGAGTATGGAGGTGCAGCTGAACCGAATAGAGGGCGGGTATAAGGTGGGAGCTTTAGCTGCTTCAAATAAACAACCAAAAAAGGGAGGGGGGTGGAGAGGAAGAAGGAAACCTAGATTGCTCCCAGAACAGCCTTAACATCAAAAGGTTTCTTTATTTTCACAAATGCCCAATATAACAAACCTTAGAGTCAAAGGGTCTCCTGCCATCTCTGCAGGAGAATGGATCATGACATAACATGACTAGTCAGCAGAGTACTAGTCAGGAGACCTGGCTTCTAATTCTAACTCACTTGTTATGACTTTATTCAAATTGCTTCATCTTTGTGAGCCTTGTCTTTCTTATCTGTAAAATGAGGGGGTTAGCCTAGGCACTCACTAAAATTGCAGTTCACTGCCACATTTTCCTGGGGATACTGCTATATATTGAAGAGAGACATCATGGAGAAAATGAGTAGAAAATTGGCCTAAGAGACAAGAAGAATGAGTTTAAATTGTCCCTCTTAATCTGTATAACCCTTGACAAAATACTTAACCTCTCACTGCACCAAGGAATTCTTTTATTGTATAAATAGTTGAGAGAATGTTAATTTATAATAGCTGAGAATATTTCGCATCAGGACCTCCCTACATGGGTGAGCTCCAAGATTAGTAAAACAAAGCACAATACTTCATAATTTAAAAAAAAAAAATTGTTGTGATGTTTAAAAATGTGACCATTCTCCCTAATGGAGACAATTATAACCTATTACAATCTTCTTATCTGATGTAATTTTAGTGTAATATATTACCAATATCAATGGAAGAACTTATGCAGTCCATCAGTCTTGCTATATGATGGCTCTTTTTTTTCTAATCATACTTTTCATGGATGACTTTTATTCTCTTTCTTGTTTGCATGTCATCATTCTAGTATGCTATAGCTTAGCACAGCTATCGTTTTCCTTTTTTGTTGCCTTATGGATTAACCACCATTCTAGTTTTTTAAACATGGTGGCTAATTTATGATTATATATTATGTTTATATTTTTGTCAGATTCAGAAGGATGTAGAGGAAAGACCATTGACTAGGAGAAGATGATTCTCTGATTCTAAAGTCTTTGTTAACTCTAACATTGTAAAGTTCTTTCCAGTATTGATATTCATTTTCACTATTTCATTAAATAGTGTAAAATTCTATTCTTTTGATTCATAATAGAATCTTAAACCTAGGTTTTGAAAACTTTTCAAATAGAGCACAAGTTTTGGCAATTCATACCAAGCTGGAAAGAATTTGAATATGCACCCAGAACTGGATTTTGTACCTGTTATTGCAGGATCAGCTTAGATAAGTATACCGGATTGGCTGAAGGGCAAAATGTATTTTGGCCACAGCAACTCTCTCTGTTATTGCTACTGAGTAGTGGAACATTTGGGATCTACATTGGTAGAAAGAGTAACTATAACAAGAAAATCCTAAATTTTTAATGAATGAAAGTATTGGACTTGGGATAGATAACTCTTAAGATCCCTTTTAGCTGTAAGAAGCTCTGGTTCTATGAAGTTTGTTATATATTGTTGGCTCTTTTAGGTCTTGATTTTTTGAATTACCCTGCACTTAGTACAGAATATTGCAGTCAGTAGGTACATATTTTAAGTTTGTTGAATTAGTAATTATGATGAAAATTTTTTTAGTGAAAAGGGAATTTGAAGACAGTATTGCTACTGATGCTTAACAGTCTATGTAATCTGGGCAAGTAACAATTTTACTTAATCTCAATCTCTCAAATAATAGGATTAGACTAGAATACCTCTAAGTCCTTTCCAGTTCTAAATCTGATTCTGGGTAGATGAGAAGCATTGCGCTACATTATGTCTAAGGTCCCTTCTATTTTTTAATCATTTATTAGTCTAGATAATGAAGAAATTAATTTAATTTCTTAGAAAAATCCACTAATAGATCAAAAATGTACTTAAAAATGTGCCCCCCTTTTTTTTCCCCAGTGGAGTTAAATCCTTTGTTTAAAGCTGTTGGTATTTTCATTTCTGAATGAAATGAATTGACACTATCTCTTCCCTTATGCCAATCAGAATTTTTGCATTCTAAGAACTGAATCTGAGCAAGGATCACTACTTGGCCAAAAGAATCGACAAGTAGGCTTGCCATTTCTATGCTCATCCCTACTCTTATCCTCATCTACATCTCCACCTCCATTCATATTCTTATCCTATCACCATAACTTTCTTCTGATATCATTAAGCATTCTGGAAATTATGAAATGGGAAATTAAAATATGCAATACATAAAATAGAATGCTTTTTTCTCCTATCCTCATATGATCAATTCAGTTGTTATGAAACCTAAAATTTCTAAATATTATTACAAAGTGAGCACATAATATATAGTTAGATGTGTCCATAAACTCTTATCTTATAAGATATACATACAACACTGGATAACTGACTGAGGGACTTTGTAATGTTTTGTCTTCTTTTCCTCTTCAAGCTTTCTATGATTTCAAGATTTCTGTCTGAAAAATTTGAGACAAGAATGCTATGGAAAAATTTGAATTTGATTTGATACTCTCCAATTTGGGATGATTCTTTAACATTATTCTCTTTTGCCTCCTCCTCCTATTTCCTAGGTGCCTGGCACCTAGATGCCTGGCATGTAACCTCTTGGATCAATTTTTTTTTCCTTCCATTAACTAATTATATTTTCACTTGGTCAGCCATCCTAGGGAATATTGAGTGTTGTTCACAAGCCAGTTTCCATGTTTCAGTGAAATAACCATTTTGGCCTTTGACTGGATTAGTTATGGAGATGAATTAATTTGTCCTTTGACTAGTTACAAAGATATTGTGATATATTTTTAAAAGGCTATTTTTTCATCATATGCTTTCTTACTATTGTGTTGCTTGAGGGTTATTGTTTCTATTTAAAGATATCCACATCTAATCTATGCTTAAAAATCATACAGTATTAGAACTGGAGCTTTGTCTTTAATCCATATTTCTTGTTTTATAGAGGAGCTAAGTGACTTGTTTAAAGTCACACAGTTAGTAATAACATAAGATGGACAGGGACCCAGGATTTCTGACTTCTAGACTAGAGGTACTTTAATTATACTATAAGATCTTCTAGGAGGGATACAGGGAAGAAAAACTTGCTCAAAGTCCCACAGCTGTCAAGTGACAGAGCAAGGACTAAAACTCGGGTCTCATGATTTATCCATGTTATACCTTTTTTATTCTTGTCTGGTTATTCATAGTCCAAGCTGAGACTAACTCAGGTATCATTAAAAACATGCAATTAGCCAGTGAACACTGGGGCTTAAGTTTTGCTAAGCAGGGAATGTTGGATTTCAATCCTTTGACAGGATCTTTTTTTTTTTTTTAACAGCTGGTGAATTATGAACATATTTTTAATGGGGAGGATTATAAATATAGAATAATATAGATATAGGTATACAATAATATTATACTTATTACTTTTTATGTTAAATGAATATTTACTAAGTAAATATTGAGAGTAGTCAAAAAATAAAATTGTAATTGTCCCCAAGGTTATTATATTTGACTATTGCATACAGCCTATAGAAGAAAATGCAAGCTATTTGATGGCAAGAACATACTGGCAATTGTGTGTAGAGGTTCATGGAGTGGAATGGAGTTCCACAGCAATGAAATCTGGCCTTGAGAGGGCAATAATGAGGAGGAAATTCCTTCCAGGCTTAGAGAATGGTCTTATGCTGATACATGGAAACAGAAATTTGGTGTTGAGTTAACTAAGGAGATTTGTTTCCTCAGTATTTTCATCTTTTACATGCAACAGTATATTAAGTTCAAAGGATAGTTAGGAGTTTAATTTGGGTGGGTGGGTGAGGACAGTAAGTGTACAAAGGGAAAAATATTAGATAATTCTGGAAAGGAGTTGTTGTCAGGTGAGAAGTGATTAGGACCTGAATTGGGAAGGTAACTATGTAAAATGAGAAGAGAGAAAAAATGCTTGAGATAAAAAAATATTTATTTATTATTCATCTTAGGTGTTTGGAATTCAAACACCAATCTGAAATAGTCTCTGATTTTTATTTTATTATTATTTTTTTTTCTGAGGCAATTGGGGTTAAATGACTTGCCCAGGGTCACATAGCTAGGAAGTTTAAGTGTCTGAGACCAAATTTGAACTGTTCTATTCATTCTGCCCCTCAACAGACTCTGATTTTAAAGATTCAAGTAGAAGAATGGAAAATTAGGGATTTTGAGAATTAGAGGTGAAGAAGGTCAGGGACAGATGGTAGATTTGTTATGTATAAAGAACCCTAAAAATGGCAGTTTGATTGGTATGTATGGAGGGTTATAAGGCATAATAAGGCTGGGAAGGTACAATGGGTGGGGGCTATGTTGTAAAATGCTTGAAATGCCAAACAAAGGTATTTATATTTGATCCTAGAGGTAACTGGGAACCATGAGAGTTTAATAAGTCAGGAAATTAGAGGAGCAAACATTTGGAGAATCAGTTTAATAATTCTTGTAAAGAATAGATTAGAGAGAAGAGGGTCTCTAGGAAGAAAAAGAAAGCTATTCAGATGGTCAAAGTGGAAGACAATTAAGACTGACACGAGGTAGGGTAATGGCTGCATGAGTGTTGTAGAAGTATACATGACAAGTTCTCCAAGCTTATTGGATATGTGGAATGATCAGAAGGCTCAAGGAAACACAGACTAAGGACAACCTGAGACATTGTACCAGTTCTGTTCTCAGGAAAAAAAAATATCTCAGGATATTCAGAAGAGGTTTGTGTTTGGGGGGTATGAGAGGCTAATGAGCTTAGATTTGAACTTATTGAGTTGGAAATTCTATGGTACATCCAGTGGATAATCAATGTTATGGGATGGGTGATCAGAAATTGGAGCTGAAAATATAAATCAAGGGATTATCAGTTTTGAGATTTATAACCAACTCATGTGAGCTAATGAGACAAATGAAAGTTTAGAAAGAGAAGAGAGTCTAGGACAGAGCCTTAAGATAATGGTATAGTGGGGGAACATGGTATGTAATGCAGATGATGATCTAAAAAAGAAGACTGAAAAGTATGGATCAGAGAGGTAAGAAGAAAAACCAAAAAAGCATAGTGTAAAAACAAACAAATTAAGAAAGGAGAGAATAGCCAGAAAGAGAGGGCAGTCAGCAGTGGTAAATGCTGAAGAGAAGTTAGAAATAAAAGAATTAGGATTAAACTTAAACTTAAAAATTAAGATATCACTGCAACTCTGAAGAAGGCAGTTTCAGTTATGTTATAAGTCATATTGTAGAGAGTTTAGAATTAGTGGAAAGGATGAAGGCAATGATTGTAAATGACTTTTTCAAGGAATTGGGTGAGAGAGGGTAGAGAAATATAGTATCATACATTGTGAGATTAAAAGAATGAAGTATGTGCATGCAAGAGGACTATAGAGTAGAAACAGACTTCACAGAACTTGGGGACTGGATATAGTTATGTTTCCACTAATAATGTTTATCATTTATTTGTAGTAAAATAAATGTACAGAAGCATTGAAATTATTTTAGGAACCCATTGCAATTATAAGAAAATGGGAAAGTTAGAAGTGCCATTGAATATACACACACTTGGAGAAGATAATATGATCCTGAAGATTCCATATAGTTTTATAATTTTGTGCAATGAAAAATATGGGACATAAACACATCTAGTGAAGTACTAGACATATTTAATTCTGAGTGTTAAGTAATCAGTAAGATTGGCCTAACATTCAAATTGATTGATTGATCCCTAAAGAAAGTTCATATAGTCCCCCTCAATCCTAGTCATTAATTAATTTTAAATGAATTTCCCATGAAGCCTTCTCTGCTACTTGCAGGATAAAATTTCTTTTATTTCAAATTATATTACAATCTGTATATCCCTTATACACTTATCACATTCTACCTTACGCTAAACTTACACAGTATGGCATCCAAATAAATGTACATTACAAGGATAGAAACTTATGCATCACTGTATTTTATTTAATACCTTGCACATCAGAGATGCTTAATAAGTATACCTCAAATAAATGAAGGAATACTGTTCATTAAACTTCAAGGAGCCTTGGCCCCATGATTTCCATTTTGTCCTTTGAGTTACTAGATAATAACATGTAATAATACACTCTTTCCAGACATAATAATTGGAAAGAAGAATTCACTTTTGGTAAAATGCTACAAGTCTGAGCTTCCCCTTCCTTCACTTTTAAAATATTTTGTAGCAAAAAGAGCATGACCCTAAAAACCAAGAGATGACCACTAATTAACTATTGTTGTGAATTTAGACAATTTACATTCCTTCTCTCAGACCTAGCTTTCTTTTAAACAAACCTTTAGGGTCCATTCCAGCTAGACATTCTATAGTTCTGTGACTCCAAGTTTCCATTTCTAACATTCTGTGGTTTCATAAGTCTTAAGATCATTTCAGATAGGATAGTTTATATTCAAAAATCTCTTTCAGTTCTCACATTATATCCACTGAGGATTCCAAGGTCCTTTCTACAACTGAAACTTGATTCTGCTTATATGATGACATTAATAAATACAGATTATAAAGTCTCCGGCACTAGCCGTGTTCATGGTTTGCTCTTCTGCTGGGGCAACACCACATGTATCACACTGAATTCAATGGGCAAATTGTATCCTGTCTTAATGTTGAATATTATTTTTTTTAATTTCTGGGAAAAAAAAATCATAGCAAGTCTATCAGCATGCCTCCTTGCACCCCTGCTCTGTGGAAGTTTGATAATGTATGTCCTAACCGCGTAATTGATTGATTAGCTCACCGCAGCTTTCCGAGGCACCAAATTTATCTCTAATAGCCGGAGTCAGGCACGGCAGGCAATCGTGGAGGGGGGGAGGGGGTCCCTTGGCGTCGATTTGCTCTTAACTGGAAAGTCATTACCACTTAATACATGTAGATTGTGTTGAAAGAAAATTATGTGTAATGAAATGAGGGAAAAATTAGTGGAGTGTTATGGGCGAAAGCAGATGTTAGGGAGGAATTATGCTAGCAGAGATAATCACCTTCGCTAGCATTGTGTGTGCTGGGGTGTTAACTGAGGGAGAGAGTTAGGGAGAGAGCTAAATGAATACATTGATTTACACAGATCCACTTCTCAGGACTGGAGGCTCTGAATGGCATAAATAGAACCCAACTTCTGGGTTACTGAGGCTCTCAGTATCCTGGGTCATTTCATTAAGCCTCTCACTTTTCTCCCCATTAGCTCATATTGTTTCCCAATCCACCCCCAAACGCACACACCCACGGGTATGGATTTTCTTATGATTGCAAAGGTAACTTAGAAGCATCCCAGGATACTTTTCCCTGGGAGGGGCAAAGCGATCAGCACCAAAGCTCAACCCTCATAACATTAGCAAGATCCTGAAATAATGCTTACAAACACAATCTACAGGAGAATAATAAGCCAAGCTAATCTTTGTGTAAATACTGAGGTTTGCAAATGGAGACATTTAAAGTGTATGAGTGTGGAGAATGATAAATTCATGTTCACATTCCTATAGAACTTTACAGTTTTACAAAAGGGATTTTTTTTTCTCACATTTTATCTGTACAAAAATGATCCCAATTTTACATAAAAAAGAAACTAAGGAACACTGAGTTAAATGGCTTGCCCAGATACATGGATAGTTTAGTGGTCAGAGTTGTACCTCAAGCCCCTTTCTAGCAGCATATTCATTCCCCTTTCAATGACATCATGCTGCCGTTCTAAGTAAAACCTCATTTTGTAAGTCTTGTCCTAGTTAATGTTATCTGTCTTCAGAAATGTTCTAGCATTCTTCTGTACTGCCTGTCATTGCTGGTAAACACTTTGGGGGACTGGGGATATGAGTTCAGAGGTCTTGTTAATATAATCTTTTCTTCTCCCAAGAACAGTGATTTGCTTCCCCAACTTATTTATTTAACCTCTCTGATCCCATGTCATAAGAAGTGAAGGACAAAGAATGCACACACAGACACACACATATATACTTTAATAACTTTTTTGTAGCACTGTGTATATAATATACAGATACATTATATATATACTAGTATCTACACATGTAAGATGCAAATGTGTAGATATATGTATATATGGATAGATAGAGATGTACATATATATATATATATATATATTCTCTCTGATAGACCATTTCTGAATTGATGGGTAACTACTCAATTTTCAGGTCCTTGCCATCACAAAAAGAGCTGCTACATAACTTTTGGTTCATGTAGATCCCTATTCTTTAAAATAATATATGCAAATATGGTTTTTAACATTCACCAAAAAGAATATAAATATTAAAACAATAATGAGAGCAGAATCTGAGGTTTTTAGTATGTTCAACAAGAAAACACTATTTGCAATCTGGGTTAAAGTTTTGCTATTCTTTGTAGGGATCTGTCCAGAGCAGTTCCCTTTCCTGGGTCTCAATTCTCTCATTTGTATGATAAGAAGGTTGTATTAGATACCTTCAGAGGTACATTTCAACTTTAATATCTGACTTTTGAACAATTGGTTTATCTCTTTAATAAAATGAAGTGAGCTTAAACAAACAAAAGCAGGCTCAGGTAGGGACTGGATCTCTGGTTTCATTTGTTTAGGGAACTCTGAATTAAGTATTTTGTTGTTCTTTGGTAATTATGGTTTTTAAGGAGTTGTCTAGATAATGGAAGGAACGGGTCTACAATCACACAGAAGGTATGGATCAGGTAAGACCTGAAGTTTCTTGCTATTAGGCTGATGTTCTGATCACTATACTATGCTACCTAGACTGAGAAATCAAAGTAAAGATAGTGTTATTCATTATCTCAAATTAATTGAATAATCATTTATTAAAGGGTTTTCTGCACTCTTTGTTAAGTACTGGAATACAAAGTCAAATGTGAAACAATCCCACTAAATAGTAGGATTTTATATTTAATTGTGCATTTATTTGTGGGGCATGGGGGGGGCAATGTGATGGGTGGTGGTGGGAGTGGTGGTGGCCTAGGTGGTAATAGTAAATAAATAAAGTCAGTTTGAAGAAGAAGGAAAAAATGAAAATGATATAATCAGTAAAAGCTTCACTTTTTCTTTTCATAATCCCAGATACAGTAGAAGGCAATTCCTCCAAAGTTAAGATTAAGTAGTTTTTACAGAAGTAAACAAAAAAAAATGATGATAGCCTTTTTCTTTTCTTTTTTTTTCATTTTAATAATATTTTATTTTTCAAATTACATGTTTTCAACATTCATTTTGTAAGATTTTGAGTTCCAATTTTTTTCTCCCTCCTTTACTTACATCTCCTTTTCCCCAGAAAGCAAACAATTTGATATAGATTATATATGTACAATTACTTTTAACATATTTCCATATTAGTCATGTTGGGAAAGAAAAATCAAAACAAAAAGGAAAAACCAGAAGAAATGCAAAACAAAAAATTGTGAAAATAGGATGCTTTTATTTGTATTCAGTCTCCATAGTTTTTCTTCTGCATGCAGGATGGCATTTTCCATCCCAAGTCTTTTGGAGTTGTCTTAGATCATTATATTAGATGAGAAGAACTAAATCTATTTGCTGTTGCTGTGTACAGCGTTTTTTGGTTCTGTTCACTTCACTTAGTCACAATTCAAGTAAGTTTTTCCAGGCTTTTCTGAAATCAGTCTTTTCATCCTTTCTTATAGAACAATAGTATTCCATTAAATTCATATATAACAAATTGTCCAGCTGTTTCTGAATTGATGGGTATCCACTCAATTTTCAGGTCCTTGCCATCACAAAAAGAGTGGCTATATACCTTTTTGTTCATGTAGATCCCTATTCTTAAAATAGTATTTTATTTTTCTAAATATATGCAAATATAGTTTTTAACATTCACCTTTGCAATTTCTTGTGTTCCAAATTTATCTCCCTTTTTCCTTCTCCTCCCTGCCCCCCAAAAGACAACAAGGATTTCAACATAGGCTAAACTTGTGCAATTCTTCTAAGTATATTTACTTTTTTTATTGAAGCTGTTTATTTCCCAAACATATACATAGATAATTTTCAACATTCACCTTTGCAAAATCTTGTGTTCCAATTTTTTTCCCTTCCCCCACCCACTCCTGTAGATGTCAAGTAATACAATAAGTGACACGTGTGCAATTCTTTTATACATATTTCCACAGTCATAATGGTGCATGAGAAAAATCAGATCAAAAAGGAAAAAATGAAAAAAAAATCCAAGCAAACAACAACAAAGGTGAAAATACCATATTGTGATACACACTCAGAATACACATCACAAGATCATTGGAACTGGCTTGGATCACCTAGTTGTTGAAAAGAACCATGTCCATCAGAATTGATCATCACATAATCTAGCTGTTGTATACAATGTTCTCCTGGTTCCACCCACTTCACTAGAATCAGTTCATGTAGATCTCTTCAGGCCTCTCTGAAATCATCTTGCTATTTCTTATAGAACAATAATATTCCATAATATTCATATACCACAACTTGTTCAGCCATTCTCCAACTTATGAGCATCCACTCAGTTTCCAGTTCCTTGCCACTACAAAAAGGACTGCTATAAATATTTCTGGTACACATAGGTCCTTTTCCATTTTTTATGTTTTCTTTAGGATACAGGCCCAGTAGAGACACTGCTGGATCAAAGGGTATGCACAGTTTGATAAACTTTTGAGCATAGTTCCAAATTGTTCTCCAGAATGGTTGTATCTGTTCACAACTCCACCAACGATGTATCAGTGTCCCAGTTTTCCCATATCCCCTACAACATTCATCATTATCTTTTCCTGTGCAGTGGTATTTCAGAGTTTAAACAGATTCCATATTTGTCATGCAGTGTAGGAAAAAAATCAAATCAAAAGGTTAAAAAACACAAGAAAGGAAACAAACAAACAACAACAAAAAACCAACAACAGGTAAACAGCAACAATAAAGTGTGAAAACATTCTGATTTTTTCCACATTCAGTCTCCAAAGTTCTTTTTCTCGATGCTGGTGAAACTTTTCATGCAAGTCTATTGGAATTGCCTTGAATCACCTCATTGTTAAAAAGAACCAAGTCCATCATAGTTAGTCATTACTTAATGTTGTTGTTACTGTGTACAATGCTCTCTTAGTTATGCTCACTTTACCAGATGTTTGATATATAAAAGCTTTTTGTCATTGTATCTGAAGAAATAGTTTAGAACTATATGAGTTTATCATACCCCCTTCCCAAACCATCATTATGCTTAAATAGTGTCTGTCATATAATCACTTTCTCCTAAGATATGAATATTTGTTACAACTGATATGACTGCATCTTCTATTTGGGCTGTTGGGAAAGTAATTCATAATACTGCTGCTGCTGCTGTTAATACTAATAGTAACTCCCTTAAAGTCCAAGTCATCATTATCCATGTTATATGTATACATATGTTTCTGTGTCTGTGGTAGAAAGATAGGAGTGGAGGATATGAAGTAATGCTAGGCAGGGAAATATAAGCTGGGTACTCTGTGTCCATTTGTAAAATTGGGATAATAATAACAGTTATCATTCAAGATATTTTTCAGGATCAAATATTTGTAAAGCACTTAACAAATGGTAGTTAGAATGCAATAATAATACTTAATACATGCTTGTTTCTTTCCTTTCTTATAATGGATTCCCTAAAGGGGAAAATAATATTTATGTCTATCTTCTTTTCAAAAGCATTTGAGTAGTGATCCTATTTTTTAAATATCCATTTTGTTATTAGGCATAATATCTGAAGTTAAGTAAGAATTTCAATGACCTTAAAAGTTGTTCAAATTTTCCCACTGTAGATTTTAGTAGTTTGTTGATTCCTTTACTTTTTGAGGGTTTTTTTTTTTTTTTTTTTTGGTAGCTGTGAAGGCGATACTACTATGAGGTTAAGAAGTACAAAAAGGTACCTAATTTTGGAAGCAAGCTATAACTTAAGTCATCACTATGATTAGCTTAACATGGAGGCCAGTGGCGTGAGTTTTGCTTGTTCATGCTCTGGGACCATAAATAGGCAAGATACATCAGGAACAAGAAATAAAAACCCCATTTCTGTAAATACTTTGGTTAAGATGGTGCTAACTATTAAAGCAGATAAGCTACAAGGAAGCATGAAATGAACTGAAGACTTGCATATTTTCTTTATGCCATAATAAAATCAAGAAGATATTCCTTTAGCAAGAGATCCATACTGTTTTTTTTTCCTGAACAGTAACTTCCATTATAAATCACCCAACAATGAATTTTCAGTCAATATAGGGCATTATTTTAAAAATCCAAATTATAGGGAAAAAACCCAAAAAGTAAAGAAATCAACAAACTACTAAAATCTAAAGTGGGAAAATTTGAAGAAATTAAGGTCATTGAAATTATTATTTAACTTCAGTTATTATGCTTAATAACAAAAGGAATGTTTAAAAAAATAGTATCACTACTCAAATGATTTTGAAAAGGAGATAGACATAAATAGATTTTTTTCCCCTTTACAGAATCCATTAATAAGGAAGGAAAGAAACAAGCATGTATTAAGTACTTATTGCATACTAACTACCATTTGTTAAGTGCTCAAATGATCCTGAGAACTACTCTGAGTGATAAGTGTTATTATTATCCCAATTTTACAAATGGGGAAGCTGAGGTGAACAATGATTAAGTGTCTTACTTGGGGGTCACTAGCTAGTAAATACCTGATACCATATTTTAACTCAAGTATTCTGTAACTGCAGATGAGGTACTCTGTTCATTCTACCACCTAGCTGACTTTATTTTATTATCATGATCAAACATGTCATTCCAAATTAGTCAAAAGAAAACATAAAAGCATGTTAGCATCTGCATACGACAGTATATTTGGTGGTCATAAGAATGCGGAGACTCACTAGAAGAAAGCAGAGCTATCTTGGAATAATCTTAAATATAATATACCATTATGATAAAAGAGGCTTGAAAGAGAGTCTCTGGAAAGACATAAAAAGAATGTATCAATATTCATTTAAAAAAAAAAAAACTTGAGTGCCTTGTCCAATTAAAAACAACAAAAAACAAAAGAATCAGGTGGAAAAGAAATTGGAACAAAAAAAGCGTATTAAAAATTGTATATCCCTTTACTCAGAAATTTTGAATGGCACTAAATAGATTAAAGAGATATAAGAAGGCAAAGAAGCACAAAGAACAAAATAAAATACAATATTAATTGAAAATTACAAACATTGCAAATGTCTGAAATAAAAAAATAATTAAAGATAAGACAACTTTTAAAGAAGGAAGAGATGTAAAAATTTTAGAAACTCAACAAAATGTCAACATAGAAAAAACTTAGAGAAAAATTGCTTAATATCAATATAATGCATGATTAAACACTTATATTGAAATAGGTGACTGAACTTTGAACTTCCGTGCAAAGGCTCTGAGAATCCCCATTCCTCATTCTCCCAGATGAGTCTCAGGTTCTGTAGCAAAGCCACATTTCTTACTCAGGGTCCTAATAGTACCCAGAAGATTCAGGCGTAATGACTAAGAGAGTTCTCTAATGTTGTTATATCATTGACTCATGAATGCTCTATGCCCTCTTTCCACACTTATGTACCCCTGATAAGTTGATAATTATTATATTACATATATAATATTATATAACTATAATAATTAATTGATAAGTTGAGAAATATTTAGCTAGTTGCCTTAAGCAGTGTTTTTACAATGGTGGTATGGTAATAACAGTTGATACAAATCATCAACATATTCTTCTCAAATTTCACATGTTTAACATATATTGGATTTATTTGCTGTCTAAGGGAGGTATGGGGGGAAGGCAGGAAGAAAAAAATTTGTAACACAAGGTTTTGCAAGGCGAATGTTGAAAACTATCTATGCATGGGTTTTGAAACTTAAAAGATAAAAAACATTCTTATCCAAATTCTGTGACACATTCTCCTTCAAGTATATACAGAGTCCAAAGGAAAGTTGGATCAAGCATAGAAAACATATATGATAAAAGTTTAACTCATTTATATGGATTGCTTGATGTCCTTTCCTATTCTCTCTGGATCAGTAATTTCCCTGGGATATTATGTAATTTTGTTGTTAGGCTTGAGGAGAAGTCCAATTTCCAGCTCACCCTTGGGTCCCAGGATAGACATTGTTATGAGCTGATCAGTAGGTACTGCCGTGATATTGATGGGAAGATTACAATGACAAGATCCTCTAGGCTCTTTAAACACTCCTCAAATGTGTGTGTATGGGAGGGAAGGCAGAGAGAAAAGAGATCTGGCCAAGGCTGAAATTAATGCCTTTTTTTCCTCCTTCAGCCATGTGCTAGAATGCTACACTTACTCCATTTTATTTGACTTCTTGAAGAATTGATTCTCTGGTCTGTTAATTTATAGATAATCCATGGGATATGATCAAGTTTGCTCTGCCTATCCAAATATAATTCTTGTACATAGCACTATAGTTAAAATGACTTCCCACTGATTCTGAAGCCTATAGTCAACTGATTATCTTATGATTTATTTTAGGTGGAGAAGGGTGACTTGATTAAATAAATATCAATTAGTCCTACCTTTACAAACTGGAAAATGGCAAGGCCAACTGTAGTTTATAATTATTGGCTCAAATACTTCCTAATGACAAATAAACTACTAGCAAAGCACTTTTATAGCCTCTTCTGGATAAAATCTGGTCACAATTATCTTAACTTTAGGCATCACATATTTGTTACTAAAATACTACTAGACTAGTGGTATGACAAATAAATATTGGCCAATTACACATTTATGTATTTTATACAAATCATTCAGAGCTTGTTGCATTCAAAATCCTCAAGAGAAAAAGCCAATCATTATTAAGTGCTTATTCTGTACCAGGCATTATTACAAATGGTACAAACACTTAAAAGAAAACAGTACATTAGATGAGAAGGGAATGCTAAAATTTCCCAAGAGCAATTGATTATTGATTAGGTAATTAACTGTTGAACAGGATATTCCAAAGTATCATATATCATTTTCATTGTTTTTATGGATTATCATAAAGCCTTTGATTCAGTTCCACACTCATGGCTTTTTCATGGCAGTACAAATTAAAACAAAACAAAACAAAAAAAAAATATAGCACCAGACTTAGTAATGTTTGATGTCTGAATAAAAAATTGTTTTCTGTTAAACATGCAAAAAACTGTAATATAAAGAACAATTGATACAAAATGGCATATTTCTCAGAGAGATAATTTAAGCCTATAATGGTTCAACCTTCCTTATATCCGTTGTCATCCCTTTTAAATAGAATCAAATATAGTTTCCAAATTAAGCAATGACTGTAAGAAAAAATGTCTTAATAATTTAGGTACAAGTCTACAAAACACACAAACTCACATCAAATGGAGATCTTTCTCTAGTAATATAAAAATGCCATTTGGAGATGCTAAGTATAAAATTTTAATATATGAAAAGGAAATATAGAAGCTGAGGTTTCTGAATTGGAATTCAGAAATCATATTGAATATGTGGTTGAAGGCAGCACTTGCAAATGCTTTGTTTTTCTCCAGGCAAGATAAATCAAATATAAAGTTATGAAGGAGAAGACTCTGGCTGATATCCTGAAATCAAAGCTGAATGGGAAGACTATATTGAATCAATTGACACCTTGATAGCACTAATCTTAATATATGCTTTTGGAACTTGAAAATAAACCATTACAAATTTGGAAAGTATCCTCATAAAATTCATAAAATATTAATGAAATGCAAGATTATATTTCCCTAAGGCAGATATAGAAAGGTTAACTCTTTCTCACCATAAGAGAGGAGGAATAATAGCCATTCTTAAAATGCATTATAAACAGATTAAAAATTTAAAGAAAACTTTGAAACAAGAAGACATTATTTCACTAAACAAAAGCTATGATGGAAAACCAGTCTATGCCATTAGACTCACCAATATCCCCAAAAGGAGATAAAAGTTGTAAAATGCCTTGTATCTAAAAGTGGATTGTATTGGTAATAGCAACAAGAATTCAGTCAAGACTAAGGTAGCAAAGAAAGGTTGAACAAATGGTCAAGTTATGTGAGTTGATTTATAAATATGGTAGTGTTTATAATAGTAGTTCAAGATTGGGTTATTTTACAAAAAAGTTTATCCCTAAGGAATCTATATCAATGCAGATTATGTGATAAAGTTGTGAGGAGTGCTACACAATGCTATAAGTTACCAAAATTTAGTATCTGCTTATCTGGGTGTGTATGTGAATTATTTGATGGCAAGAATTGCATACTGAATATTCTTTCTCTCTCCTTTAACTTACAGATGACAACCCATTAAACTACAAATGCATATTCCAGATGTCCTTGAGAATTCAGGGAATTAATTGTACAAGAAACAGACCAACATTACAGACAGAACTATTGGGGACTTAATTTTAACCTATAAAATGGAAGAACAAACAATTAACAGATTTCACCATATACAGTATTTGTAATCTCTAAAATACACAGAATAAAAAGCTTTCAAAATATATAGGTCAATTGGAAAACATTAAAAACATATACAAATGAGACATCCTCATACTTGTTATTCCTAGAGTTCTCTCACAATTACTTTCAATGAATCTATAGAAGACAGGCTTATATTCTTATTCAATTACAAAATAAAATCATTTTGTCCACCTGCAGAATAGCCCACAGAACACTAAATATATAAGAATAATGGTAGAAGAGTGACTTGTCCTTGAACCATTTCTATCTGAACCTTATAATAAAAGGACATGAGATAATTGCTATTATTCATATAGTACTCTCAAATTTGCTATATGCTTTCTTTACATATGCTATTTTATTTGGGCTTCACAATAAGCCTGTGAGGTAGGCACTTTTGAGTATTGTATATGAATGAGAAAATTCAAATTCAGAGAGGTTAAATCACTTACAAGGTCATATAGTTTGTATTTGTCTGAGATGTATTTTGAATTCAAGTCTTCCTGACTTCAAAACTAGGGCTTTATTGACTATTTCATTGTGCTGACTCAGTGATGAAGATGATGTTCAAATTACTATGAAAAGAGATAGGTAAAAATTTTAAAAATTTAAGTCATGGATATCCTACCTTAGAACCCAGGCCTGGAGTCAAGAAGATCTGAGGTCTGATCCTGCCTTAAGGTTCTTACTAGCTAGATGACATAAGTCACAATCCCATTTCCCTCCCTTTCCTCATCTGTGAAAAAAGAAATGGCAAACCATTCCAGTGGGAGCCACTAGGATGCCTAAAGAAGAGAGAGAGTCAACCCAGGTTGGAAATGGAGTATGTCAAGACTCTGACTCATGCAGCAATGGAGTCAGGCCTGTGAGCAGAGGAATCAAATATGACATCTGACTTCTGGTTTAAGCTTCTCCCTTTCTGTTTTTCTATCTTCTGATTCATAATATATATCTACATCTCATATTCTGCTTTGCTTTACCAATGTAACATTACTAATTGATACCCAAGAATCCTGACAATGGACATCAGAATCTAATTGCAAATTAAGCAGCAAACTAAATTCTATAGTCTTTAAAGGATAAATGGATGAAAAATACAACCATATTTATTCTTATTCTATTATAGGCCTTTTTCTTAACCAGTTTCCCCTTTTCTTCTTCCCCTATCAACATCTAAAAAAAATTTTTTAACGGAGAAATGGCTTTTAAATAATTGAAAACTAGTGTCATTTTGATTTTTTTCATTCTTGCTTTGGTTGCTGTGATCAAAGAATTCCTCACCTAGTGGCCTACAAGCAGTGACCAACTCTTGGTCAATGACCAATGACAAATTGGCTTTTTATATTCATTTCACTTGCTTTTCTTTTCACTTCCTCAACTGACAAAATCATTTTGGATAACATATTTAATTGTGATAACCATAAGGACCTAGTCCTCTTGAATTCATGATCATGTTACCAATTGCCATCTACCAAACTTACACTGACTTCTACTACTGATGAATCAAGGACTAACTGAAACAACAAGGAGATAGAAAGAAAAGACAGACACAGATCCTGTCCCAAATGAGATATGATATAATTGGGACTGAGAATAATGCAAAGTTATAGGCTGAGAGAAACCAACATATTCAAGTATCAGGAGTGCTGAATTTAGAGCCAGAAAACTGAGCATAAATCCTGGCATAAAGTTACTGAGTTCATTTGTCAAATCTTCATTTTTTCCTTTCTTAATGAGAATTAGAATCAATTCAACTCAATTATTGTTTAGTAAACACATGCTTTGTAATCCAATATCCCATTTAGCTCTAGTAGTCTATTACTTGGTGATTCTAAAGTTTATCCAATTCTGACATTGTATGGTCTTTGATTCTTATGTTCCCTCTAGTTCTAACATTTACTATGCTAACATTCTATGATTCTATGACACTTCCCTCACTCTATATCCCCTGCTCCTATAAAGAAATCTTTTTATCAGAGGCATTGTTGCATACTGGAGTTCCAGTCTTTTATACAAATTTAAATTATACAGCTGACTAACTCAATGGCCATGGACAAGTCCTTTCACATCACTAGATTTCAGTTACATCATCTCTAAAAGCTGATTGCTAGGTGAGATCACCTGTAAAATCCCATGCTACTATAGTCCTATGATTCTAATGTTCTTTTTTACTTTTACATTTCAGTATTTTATGCTAAGGGTTAACTGGCAAATATGAGTTATGAATGGTTGGACCTCTTTAAAGATCACTATGGTTTTATGTCAACTTTCCTGGAGAATGTAGTCTGAAGATAAGCATTGAGGAGCAGAGAATGACAATCCCAGTGGGGCCAAGCCCAGTCTGTGAACTGAAGGGTAAAGACAGACATAATTCCCTTTGCTTGTCTCATAAAATGCTTGGCTTAGAAACTGAGAATCTGACAAGGGTCTAGATCCTCAATTTCTAGAATAACTATAGAGATAGGTTTGTGAGAAAGCTGCCAATTCAGTTGTTATTGAATTAATGATTTTTTTTAAAAAAGGCAACAAAGCTCATGAATTCATTGAAAAAAAAAAAAAAAACAACTGATGTTTCCATAAGCAGAATTGAATTAAATATTAGTTAATTAATATTAATAGCTTAATGTTAGATGATACTAAATAAAATGACAATGCATTAAAGATTGCTTTTTCTACATGGGAAATGGGTAAGATTAGAGGCATTTCATGTAGATAGGCTCCTCCTTATGATGAGATACATGCTCTGCTGTCATCCAAAGGATATCTTCTTTCAAAGTCTCATAGCCAGTCCCTTAGTTCTCTTAATGGAAGGCAGTGTCAAAAATGATTGTGAATAGTCCAACCTGTGGATTAGGCTAGGAGCAAGGAAAGAGAGTCTGGTCTCTTTTCAGATAGTCTCTTTGTTTTGATATCGCCTATACCTGTTCTCCCTTGGATGTCCTCCTATGAGGGAGGAGGGGACTTCTTAATTTCTCCTCCTCTTAGTAACAACCTGTAGCATACATAGTAGCCACACCTCAGTAAAACTGTTTGCTAGATAGGCTAAAATAGGCCTTAAACCTGTCATTGAGTTAGGGGGACATCTACTCCAAGCAGGTGAAGACTCTTCCCATAGAATGGGTAAATAAGGACAATTTATTTCAATAGCAGTGAAGGTAGCTGAAGCTTATAAAGTGCTTAGAACTTGGTCAGACATTGATGACCCCAAAGTTATCCACTACATCCTGGGCCATTGCCAGTCATCTTGATTTTTATCCTTTCACTGGATCTCAATAACTATGGAAGAAGGAGTGAGTTTGTTAATTTTGTGCAATTATGCCTCACTTTGCGCCAATTTACACTAGAATCAACTAATCATCCCATGATGACATATGTATTTGAAAATGAAGTATGAACAATAAAATGATCATCAGTTAAGCTATCCTAAGGTCAGCTTGGGACTGTCTACTTTTTCTTCTTTTGAATATAGGTCATTTGATCATATTACTTAGATGTGTACATGAGCTTTGTGAGATTGATAGTTTCATTTGGAAGTCACTGAATTAGTTGTTGTTTGTCCATCAGGACATGTTTCCTGTAAATATCCTCTTTAGGGGACAAGATGCCATCAGGAGAATGAGCCATCCACATCTGACTGACTGGAGTTATGACTTTGAATTGTTTGGAGAATACAAATACAAAATGAAAGTAAAAAAAAAATCCAAAACAAAAAACCCCAAAACCTGTTCAACAGTTCAACTATCTTTTATCTCTCAGGAAAGTATAATTAGTAGTGATAAGTATAATTTATATTTTACACATATGTTAATTCAAATTCATGAGTTTTTGATATTTCTCACATCTCCTGTATGGTAGAGAAAAAAAAAACTATCCTATACTTAATATCTACTATTTTATTAGTTGACTAACTTTTTTGGAAGAGACCCTGTTAATGTCTTTTAGAGAGACCCAGGGCATGAGCTATAGACAAGCTTTCTAAAAGACATTTTTCACTGAGGCTCTGAGTTGGAGCAAAATGAGCTGAACGGTATAAGAAAAAGCTTGAATTCACACATAGTCCTCTGGCCCACATATACTTTGTTTTAGAGGTAAGGCTTAAATAGAATTGAACCCTGTTACGTGATTTCAGAAAAGTAAGCCTTTTATGTAAATATTAACATCTCCCCCTCTATAATCTATATACACAATTTTAGTAGATATACATATATGTATATGTGTATGTGGAATACATTCACACACATTATATAACATATACATATGCAGATATAAAAATATCTATTATATTATATAGAAATCTAGATGTTTCTATCTATACATTGGCTTTACTATTAGCAAATAATGATTGATTTGGAGTCAAATTTTATTGAACTCTGACTTCCTAGAAAACTTTAGTTCCTGAATAATTTAACACATAAGATGAAAAACACAATGCCAAATTTTTTTAGAGATAAAATATGTTTTTTTTTCTCTTTTCTTTTTTTTCCTGAGGCTGGGGTTAAGTGACTTGCCCAGGGTCACACAGCTAGGAGGTGTTAAGTGTCTGAGATCAGTTTTGAACTCGGGTCCTCCTGAATTCAGGGCTGGTGCTCTATCCACTGTGCCACCTAGCTGCCCCTAGATAAAATGTTATAGTGAAAAGAACTTGATGAACTCTGAATATGGAGTTAGAAGACTTAGATTTGGTGTTATTTTCCTTTTCTGAGCCTTAGTTTGCTTATCTATAAAAATGAAAAAGATAGTAATACCTATATGCATAGATAATTTATCACCCACATAAGATTATTGTGACAATCAAATCATACCATGCAAGTGAAAATATTGCATAGATGTGGGAGAGAGTCTGAACCTGGACAAAATAAAGAAACTTCTTGTATCAATGCATATTGATATATTCTTACCAGTTTCAGAGATGTGTCTAGAATATTGAGATATTAAGTGACTTGCCCAGGACCACATAGGTTTTATGTCCCTCTGACACATAAAACCTATGTGATCCTGGGCAAGTCACTTAATATCAAAGGCAGGACTTCAGCCCAGGTCTTCATGACTTTGAGACCAACTGCTTTCCACCATGCCATGCTGCCTAACTTTTATTTCTGTAAATTTATTATTATCTAGCAGTCTTAAGAAAAGAGGTGTTTCACATATATGGACTTTTGAGATGTTATTATGTATGTGGGTCTCTGTGTATGTGTCTGTGCACACATGTATTATTGTTATTAATGGATAGAGCTCAAATCTGAATTCAGGGATTGTTAAGCTTCTATATTTATACCATCCTTAATGGAAGAGTATGAGATATCAGAGCCATAAGGGATCTTAGAAGTCATCTAATTCAATCCTTTATTTTATAGATGGATAAGCAGAGGTAACCTGATCAAAACCATAGAGTTGTGGAAATCATTTGATGACCACAATTCACATTAAGTTATCTAAGACTATTTTATTTGCATACTTAATGACCTCTCACTGCTATTATTTTTCTGATTCTCATGCTTCTTTTTTTTAAAGTTTTTTTTTCTGTCTCCTCCCTTGATATCAATATATCAGCTATCATTTCTCATTGCTATCAGTGCAGTGCCTCTTTTAGTCTCCCTCTCTTTACCATGCTTTTAATTTACTGTTTAATATGCTGTCAACTGAGAACCCAAACATCCATTCTGATTAGAAGTCTGTGCTAAGTGTGGTGGCACAAGTCTATAATTCCAGCTACATGGGAGACTGAAGTTGAGTTGAAGCTGACAGACCTTTTGAGCACAGGAGTTCTAAGCTGAGGAGGACCATTCTTATTATAGGTTGTTTGCACTATTTGCCATCTATATAATGAGTTTCCTTGAACTGTATAGGGGTGTTAGGATATCTAAGGAGGAGTAAAATTCTGGTAAGAAACAGAAGTGGTTAATATTCTTGTATTGAGGAAGGAAGGAAGGAAAGAAGGAAAAAAGGAAGAAAGAAAGAAAAAAATAAAAGAAGAGCTAGGAAGCAAAGAAGCTATGTAAAATTGAAGTAAATAAATTATGAATCAAAGTATATAGTCTTTTGAGTAAAGTGTATGGATTTTGTGATAGTTATGTTGACTGCCTAGATATTTTTTGTTTGGCTTGGTATGGTTTAGTTTTGCTAAATTGTTTTTTAGCTTGTGCGTGTTTGCCATTGTATTATATAATTTTATTACCTGTCTATCCAATTTTGATTTTTTTGTAGGATTAATATATTGATATCCAGAAAGGACTTTGTGATCCTTAAAGAAAATTATGATGGAAAAGATTGGGCCCACTTCTCCTCATGTAGGAGTGGGAATCACATTAACTCTTTAAGCCATGACACTAAAATATATTAGAATAAATCCCAGTCTTGATATCAGACTAACTTTCTCCATAGTATGAGGTATTAATTGTTTCTCTTTATACTGGTATGCTAATCCATCACTGGAATTATGGCTTAAGAGAAAATAAATGCTGATTACATATTTGAACTTTTCCTTGCTAGTGAAAATCTTGACCCTACTATTGCAATACTGCATTCATTTTTTTTTTTAAATTATTTCCACTGGACTGGGCAGAGACTTCATTCTCTAATCTCAGTTCTGATAAATAATATGATTATTATGAGAAAAACAAAACAAGATGAACTTTTTTGCCAAAATATTGGGGTACCCTAGTTTTTACCATTATAATAAATGCTATATTTCTCATAGTGTTAAATATTGGGCAGCATGAAGGTAAGGGAATATTCATGAAAATCATTGGAATACATAGAAGAAGAATGGGTTTAAAATCAGGAATGCTTGGGTTTGAATCCTATCTTTAACAACTGCTAGTTTTGTAGAATAACCTGTTTGAGTCTTAGTTTCTTTACCTGTATAAGGAGAACAGCAATGTTTATCAAACCTGTCTTCTAGAATTTCTATCAAAAAGTTCTTTTTAAAATAGTGTATAATTGGTTATAATTATTATTCAGGGAATCTGCTTTCCAGCTTTTAGAAGGAGCTGAATAAAATACATAATCAAGAATAAACAATTGAAATTCTAAATAAATTAGAAGTTCAGTAAAGGGAAAGATTAATTAATATGGGTTGGTGTTACACAGGAAGTAATAAGACAGGTGGGTAAAGAAGGGAAGGATTTAGCCTAGAAAACTGAGGGAAGGAAGTACATTCCAGATGGATTTGCCCACGTGAATGCTGAGAGATGAGAATGCACAGAGTAAGTTCAGGAAATGACAGGTAGACCAGTTTGCTGGAATATCAATTTTTGTGAAAGCAGACAGAGAAATAAAGCCAAAAGGGGAAGCTCAGGTCAGATTGTGGAGCCTAGAATTTTGTCCTGCAATCAAAGGCAAGTCAAGGCAGGCTGTTGAGCAGGGAACTGACTTGACAAAAGTGGTGATTACCTCTTTCCTAGCAAAGCTGATGAAAGACAAGTGCTTTTTCTGGTTTGTCAATATCCAAAGCATAGTTTAGGTATAATCTCAGAGATCAGTTTTTTTTCAAACATCAATCATCTCCTTTGCCCCACAGATTCAATCAGTTGCCAAATCTTATTAATCCACCCCTATAACATTACCCAAATCCATCTCATTTTCTGTCTTCACATGGCCAACACCTAGACAGGGCCTTCAGCACTCTTTACTCTAATTGGTCTGGCTAAAATCTTTCCTTTTTACTTCATCCTCCACACATTTAGAAAATTGATATTCCTAAAGTTCAAGTTTGACCATGTGGATCTTCTCCATAAGCTCTATCAGCTCCCAATTTCCTCTAACATGAAAAGTAAAGTACTCTGTAGTACCTTCAAAGTCCATCATGATCTATCTCCAATTTACTTTTCCAGGTTTATTATACTTTGCTCCACTAGCCAAACTGGACTAATTGTTGTTCTTATATAATATTCCCGTCTATATCCTTGCCTTTATCCATGCTGTGCCTCAAAATCTTCAACATCCCCCCTCCCTATCACCTGCACTTCTTCTTAGGCTCCCTAGCTTCCTGAAGTGTCATTATGATGAAACATTTCCTGATCTCCTTAGCTGCTGGTGTGTCTTCTTCCTCTCCCTCCTGAAATTGTGCACATTCTTTCTCTATGTATTATATGTCTTTAAAAATAAACTTATAGAATAAGTTTTTTGAGTTCAAAGACTATTTCCTTTTTTTTATATAATACCCTACACATAGTAGGCACTTGTTAATTATTTCTTCAGTGGCAAAAAATATTTTTGCATTTTTTCCTTTATCTCCTTCTCCTTGAATAGAGAGGAGAGGAGAGAAGAGGAGAGGAGAGGAGCTGCAACTGAGTGATCCTACATTCCCTGAAGTTACAGAAAGCAGAGTGGCACACATATAAGAATCTCAGGTTTTTCCTAGGCAGAATTGGGTCATATGATCATAATAATAACTTGCATTCATATAATGATTCAAAATTTAAGATTTTTCTTTATAACACAACTAGTAGTCAATACAAGCATCATTATCCTAATTTTAGAGTTCAAGGAGTTTGTGTTTTGCTTTTCCTTGGGTTCTTTTAAATTAAATTCTTCTTGACATGTTCTCTATCTTTCCATCCAACTCCTACCTTCTCTGCTCCCCTTTTTTTCTTCCTCCTCCTCCTTTTTCTCTTCTTCTTCCTCCTCCTTTTTCTCTTCTTCCTCCTCCTCCTCCTTCTTGTCCTTCTTCTCCATCTCTGTTTCTTTCTTTCTATGTGTAGCTTTTTCTTTTCCTCACCTTTCCTTCCTCTTTTCCCTTTAACTCTCCTCTTCTCCCTCTGTTCTTCTTTCCTCCACTTCTGCCTACATTTCAAATTGATTATTCATAAAATCATTTCTAAAATCTCTTTGCTGAAGATCTTGCTTCCTCCTTTCCTGTCATGTTAACATATACACTACACAAATACACACACAAGCATATAGTGCATTTTATACATTTTAAATGTACGTATGTTATATATGGAGTCTTTATTGATTAGGCTAATTCTTCTTGGCCTCAGAGGGTAGAATTTAGAGCAAAAGGTGGTAATTTTGGGAAAAATTTTAAGAAAACTGTTAATAGAAATTTTCTTTAAAAATTAACATTTAAAAGATGGAATGAAGATATAGTAGCTTCTCATCAGTGGATGATCATAAATGGAAGTTGGATAATTATTTCTTTGAGAATGATACATAATAATAATAATAATAATAATAATAATAATAATAATAATAATAATAATAATAAAAACTGCTACTTAGATTTGAAAATGACATATTTTATTATTTTTCTTTCTATCGCTGGTGCCTATAACAGTGCTTTGCATACAGTAGAAACTTAATGCTTGTTGATTGACTGATGAAATTCCTGCTTCAGTTATAGTTTTGACTGGGTATCCTCTGAGATCTCTTCCATTTCTAACATTCCATGATTCAGTGTTTAGATAATCCCTCATCTCTTTGACAAGATTTGAAAGTCTATTATTGGGGCAGCTAAGTGGTACAATGCATAGAACACCAGTCCTGAAGTCAGGAGGACTTGAATTCAAATCTGGTCTCAGACACTTAACACTTCCTAGCTGTGTGACCCTGGGCAAGTCATTTAACCCCAGTTGCCTCAGCAAAAAACCCCAAAAAACAAAAAAAGAGATAGTCTATTATTTTAAGATATAGAATAGAAGAAAACTAGCAACAAAACTTCCAAGTTTCTCCTTATGGAATAGTGGTGTTAACTGGGATGCCAATGAGGACTCCTAAAGGGTCCATTGATATATTTATATTTTAGAAGATCTGTGAACTTAGGTGACAAAAAATGAAATAAAAACTTCTTTATTTTCAACAATCTTTGTTATTTTTGTCATTCTATGTGTTATATGACATATTTAAAAATAGGAATCCACAGACTTCCTCAGACTGTTAAAGGATTCCGTGACACAACAAAGGCTAAGATTTCTTGCTGTAGAAGGTCTTTGCTGCATAAAATCTGCTTTGCCTTGAATTATGGATCTATACTTCTTCCTATTAAAAAAAAAAGACAACCTTGTGGTTTGTGGGATAACCTTTAATAAGTACCAGATTTACTTTAATGATTCTTTCTAAAATGATTCACTAAGATCTGAGTGTCATATGCCTTTCAAGTCATCATGCAGATGTGCATCTAGAACATATTTAGGTCCAGTCTTTCAGAGTGGCCACCCACCTTGTGCATATGATTAATTTTACATGTAGCTAATTGTTCCCACAATTGGCTAATTGTTGATGCAATTAGTCAATTGCAGGCACAATTGGCCACTTGTCCTATAATTTGAAGGTGCAAGTGGACAATTAGATATGTACCCAATTTTACAAATCTAAAAACAGGCTGGAAAGAGATTCTCCAAAAATGCTTTTTTTAACATAGAAGAAAAATCCATATGGAATTATCTTTTGGGTAAAAAGAAAAGTTATAGTTCGTTGTACTCTTTTCAGCTTCAATACCCTAGCTGTTCTTAATTATTTTTTTTCCAAAATAGACAGAACAACAATCTATGCTAAATCTGATTTTTAAAGTGAAATGAAATGTTTTGAGTACAGGACAGAATGAACACACCCCAAAAAGCTTGGTTTCTATTTATTTTCTTACAAGTTTTTAAAAGTACCAACTTTGTTTTGGGGGGCAGGAGTGAATAATTGTTTTAAAATGTTGTTTTGAGTTCTAAAATCTCTTATGTCATAATAAATTCTTACAATTGACTTACAAACTTCTGAACTTGTAAATCTCTAGGGTTAATAGAAATGTAAAAGACCCCTTTGAGTAGAATTACAAAGGCTATCTTGGCTCATGGCCCAATATTTTTTGCCTGCCTCCTACCCCAATTCACATATTCTTCTTAATGTCCTTGATCTAATGGAATGCCCCTCATCCAACCCCTCCCTTCCATTCCCCAGCTGTCTAACAGCTGCAATATCATGAAGACCTAGCAAGACTGGACATTTTTACCCACTCCACTTACCATGTCCATACTCAGTGAAATGGATGATGACTTTAAATGATTCTTTCAAGGACATCATTAGTTTAAAGTTAAAAGAAGACAACAGCTTCATTTCATAATCTTTCTGAATTACAACATTACAGAGCAAGGGTTCCTGATTCCAAATGACTAAATAAATATTAACTCATTTATGCACATATTTTTGTCTCAGGTATCTCATATATATCAAAGCCTAAATCCAGGAACAGGTGCAAAACAATCAATAATGAGAACACTGAAAATATTGCTTAAGTACCTAGTGATAACTAAATGAGAATAATTAAAAATCTGAATATCTGAGATGGGAAATTCAATTATTTATTATTTTCCCTACAAAGGAAAATTTAGTTAGTTTATATAAAGTCCCAATTAATTATGGAAGACAATGTAGTATAGTATAGAGATGTCATTCATGCTGACCCTGAGTTATAAATGGCCTACAATATTCATAAAAATGGCCAGAATCAGATTAAAATGAAAGTGAAATTTGTGAGAACATATCCCAAAATCTGAAAGTTTTAGAAATAAATTTGTTAAGTCATTTAATAGAGGAGAGAATACCAGAAAGAAAGTGAGGTTTCCTTTTGTCTAGGTTATGGAAAGTTTACATACTAGATAAGGATACCAAATAGAGAATAAGACAATATTGCTGAAAGAGTAACTTGACCAAAATACAAAGAAATCCAAAATACAAGCTTAAGTGGAGTAATAATGAAAAACAAGAATGATTTGGGCACCTTGAGGAGCCCAAAATACTTTGTGGCCATCACCAGCATTCTAAGAAGTTTTCTGAACAATTAGTAAATCATAATCATTTTCTTATAGTAAGAAATAGTTGATAAAATTAAAATACAGTAGGATACTACATTTTAAAACCAAATCAATATATAGTTCACAGAGATTCTTATGTATGATGATTCTCATTTCTCTTTTAACTTGGAACATTTGGTGCAATTGAGATAAAATTGACTCCCACCAGAAGTGGAAGAAGCTATGAAAAGATCCATGAACATTACTTTGGAAATCCTTAGATCATTGCTCAGAACAACAATAATTCCTATTTAACAAACAGTTGTAACAAATTATTGTTATTTCCTAGGTGATGGTTTATTAATAATTAAAAAATAATTAAGGGAGCATAGTATATAGGCTCAGGATACTAAAGGTTCAAACCACTGGCATCATTTCCCCATTACCTGAGGACAAGAAGCCACAGGGAGTTCTAGTTATTCATGAATACTTGACCTTTGGATCACCATTGGCAATTTAGAATCAGAGTAGCTATGTTCAGCTCAATCAACTTTCCGGCTTTAATGAATATACTTTCTTTCTTTTACCAAAGTAAATCTTTTGTTAACTTTTAGATTGATTGTCTTAAACTTCTTATGTTAGGTGACAACGGCCTGACAATAGCTTTGCATGCTGGGGCTTCAAGTTCTTGTGGCTTGTCTACTGTGCTAGGATAGACTGACCTAGTTGTGGCTTCCTGGCTTGTGATTTGCCTTCTATGCTTTGACTGAAGGCCTCACAGCTAGCCTGATGTGCCACTGGCCCACTGAACCAGGATTGAGGAGCCTTGGTTGCTCTATGGCTAAGAACCTCCTTCTGGCTTGTCCTGAGACTGTCTACACTAAGCCAAGCTCCCCTTTTACTCAAATGAGACATGCTTTTCCTGAAGTCCTTTTAAGTTGTTTTAATCCATCTTTTTCTGGGTTCTGTCACTTGAGAATCTATTTAGAGACTTGTTTTAATGTTGTTTCTGAGGGAAATTGAGAAGAATTCAGGCAAATTCCTGGCTTCTCTCTGCTATCTTGGCTCCACTATCAAGATGAAAAATGTTACTTTTGTCATCATAAAGAGCTATATTACTATTACTATATATGGAAATATTTATTTACATATAGCATTTCTTCTAGAACAGTAACATGTGGTAAACAAGTCACGTCAAGAAGAATTTATTAAGCACTTACTGTTTGCCAGGACACATGAAGGGGACACACATATACACACACACAGAGCAAATAGCTGCCTTCAAGGAGCTCGAATTCCTATGGGACAGGAAACATGTAAATAATCATGTGCATAAATAATACATATAGATTAAGTTGGGAGTAATCTCAGAGAAAAGGCAAAGGTTGGGGGGGGGAGTTAGAGGCTGAGTATTGGGAAGGTGGAGGCTGGGAAAGAAGTGAATAGGGGATTGCGGAAAAAAGGTTTCTTGTAAAAAATGGGAATTGAATTGAGAGATATTACTATAAGTGTTAACATAAAAACAATAGCCAGAATTCTCAATTTTGATGCCATGAATTAAAGTGCCAGAATGTTCTAATGAACTTGAAATTTTGTTGGGTAGTACATTTCTTTTAATAGTCTTCTAAGACTGTGCAAGTAAATGTAGTAAATGTTTAACAAGTTGTTGAAAAAAGTCATGTAGTACACAGTCATTAGTTTAGTATTCATTATTACCATTTTCTCCATCATTTTCATATGTCTAGAAAATCAGCAAATGAATAAATTAAAACCTGATTTGTAGCATTTTCTGATTTCTGAGATTTAAATGTTCACACTGAACATTTAACAATAGGCTCTGAAAGCTGGCTCAAATTGACTCCTACATACCCTTTGATGACATTATATCAATAAAATAGGCTGGCCAGATGATAATCCAATTGATCCTCTCTCTTTTAGAAGGTTTCTATTTTTATGTAATATCTCTAAAATAATGGAATGAAGCAAAATGGTTTCTTAAAGACTTCAAAGCATTTGGACAAGTCACATTGTTTCATTAACCTGTTCAGTTTGTAAATTGACACAAGATAATTTTCCAAATAATATCCAAGAAATTCTCCAAAGATTTTAAACCACCTGTGGGCAAGGTCACATTATTTATTCCTATTTATTATTATACTAGGAATATAATACTTACCTCAATAAACACATTGTTATAATGGGAAAAAACCTACTTAGAAAACCTGGATTTTTAAATTTTTAGCTAAATTTCATGGCTTGTAGTTTTGATTCTGAGACTGAACTTTTTTTTTTTTTTTTTTTTTCCTGAGGCAATTGGGGTTAAGTGACTTGCCAAGAGTCAAACAGCTAGGAAGTGTTAAGTGTCTGAGGCCAAATTTAAACTTTCAGTTGCTCAAGAGAAGGAAAGTGGAATAGTTAGAAAGAAAACTAGCTTAGGAAACAGTATGGGGATTCACCTCCTGGCCCTGCTATTTACTACCTATGCAACTTAGATATGTCACTGTTTCTTCATATATGAAATGAGATAGGATAGATTAACTCATTAGTAAGACCCCTTCTAGCTCTCAATACTATGATCTTATCTCATAGGACTTTTGAAAAATTAAATAGGATGAATAGCAGGATCTTCTTAATCTATTGTAGCTACTTTGGGGAGAATTAAGAAATTTCTGCCAAAGCAAGTCATTTAGTAATGCTAAACATAATCGACTTTATTTTGGGTGTACTTTATCTTACATAAGAAAAGATATTTAATTTCCTAGTAGATTATAAGGAAGAAGTCAATGGCAATCATTGTTAAAAGACAAAGAGATTATCTTTTTCTGGGTTTGGGGGGAAGAGGACTGAAGTTCATATGAGGAAAAGCATTCAAATTTGACTTCAAAGTTAATAGTTTGTTTTTTTGTTTTTTGTTTTTTTTCTATTTAACCATAATTCAGTAGAGTGAAAAGAGTATGCTATGGTCAGTTAGAATAAACAAAGTTTTTAACAATTTGGAAGAGGATAAGTTGTTTTATGTGGAAAGGTTCACACTCAAATGTGTCTGTTCAATTTTCCTGACAAGGTGCTTGGAAAGATTATGAGCCCTGCCTAAAGCAGACTAATGCTGTCAGCAGAGATTCTAGGCCTAAAAATCATCTTTTTAGACCACCACAAAAGTATTCTGAGAAGCACAAAGTGATAAACTTGTAGCAAGTGCTTAATAAATATTTGTTGAATTGAATCAACAGATATATAAAATAAATACTTGTTGAATTGAACTAAATCTTCAACAAGCAAGAATCCTTCACCAAAAGCAATATTTCTCCCTTCACAGAAGTATAGAAAAAATATGACTTTTGGAAGAGAGCTTAAAAAATATCTAGTGCTACCTTCTCTTTGCAAACATGCATAGGTAAGTATATTAGTTTATCATTCAACATCCCCTCCTGCTTTCCTCTCAGTGTTTGTCACTGTTAGGGGACTTGGAGTATGGTGAGATATATTCACCTATTTTATGAATTAGTATGATAGAAATTGGGAAAGCTAGAGAGATTTATTCATTCACTCAACAAATATTTACTGATCATCCATGTGTGTAGGACTTTATACTCAATACTTTGGGGTATAAAAAATAAATGAGAGAGTTCTGGTCTGTAAGGGGATACAGTATTATCTAGAAACATGGAGATTCAATCTCTATCTTCCTGTCTCTCTATTTCTTTGTCTCTATCTTTGTCTCCTTCTATCTCTCTGTTAATCTTTATCTGTTAATTTCCTTCTCTTTCTGTCTCTGTCTCTCTCTCTGTTGCTGTTATTCTTTCTGTGTCTGTCTCTTTTGTCATCTCTGTCTTTATCTTTTTTTCTTTCTTAGACATGAAATTAATCTGATCAGTCAATGTAGACCAAACAACCTCATTCCATAAAGATGGAAACTGAAGTATAGTATAGTAAAATGACTTGTCCAAAATTACACAGGAAATAGTAAAATTAAAATTTAAACTAAGTTCTTTTGATTCTATATCCAAAGTTCTTTCAATAACACTGCTTCTTTCCTTCTCAAAATCAGTTATTTTATCAACTGATATTTGAGGGTTGCTTGATGATGTCTAAGTTAAAAAAATTACCTTGTTGGCATTATTATTATTAATAATACTGACTAACTTGGTCTTAACAACATAAATGCAATACAGGTGCTAGTCAGTAAGTGTAATCACCATTAGCTGAGGCAGAGGCTTGATTTTATAGCTTGTATCCAGGAATATTATCCCCTTGTCATTTACCCTATCAATTTTTAAATAATATGCAAGAATGAAGGGTTGACAGTATGAGTCATTAAGCTACTTAGGAGAACCAATTATTTTCAAAGCACTTTAGGGGGAACTATTTGCATAAAAACAAGAGTTAATAATAATAATAACCCACATGTCTATAATGCGTTCAGATTTACAAAACATTTTCTTCATAATGACCTTGTGAGATTAGGAGTGCTTGTACTTTTATCCTTATTGTTTTCACAGATGGAGAAACTGAGGTTTAGTGGAGTAATAGTGAGACGACAGTAGTTACAAAGATATAGTCTTAAAACACATACAAAAAAACAAACCCTTAGAATTAATGTACTTGAAAAGAATTCAGCTAAATTTAAGCCTATATGCATCTATATATGTCCATATGTATATTCAAAATTGTTCTTAGTTTTCCCCGAATCCGTTCACATTCATTAAATTTTACTATAGATCTAAGGCTATCATTAAACTATATATTAGGATTATTAGTGTTTATGCTTCATACATAAGGTAAGGTACCAGAAGTCTGTGAACCCCACTCATATTTAAAATTGTGGACTCAAGGAAAAACAAAACAAATAACAAAAACAAAACAAAAAAACAAACTATTACTTAGAAGTAAATCAAAATATCTACTGTGCTCCTTTTTCCTTATTAATCCTTCGTTTCCCTGATTTCCCAGAATTCAGAAGAAGTATATCATCATTATGTTGCAATGGAGCTCTGGAGCTTAAGACTTGCATTTGAGAAACATTCAATCAATCAACATTTATTAATGGTGGAAAGCCTTATGAGCCAGGAACTAATCTAACCATACAGGATAAAAAGAAAGCCCCTGTTCCCAAATAAAATATGAGCTCTTCCCTAGAGGAATTCATATTTTCATGTAGAAATTAAAGACAACTACCTTCATGTCCCAGATCTAACACTTAAAGTAGGCTGATCTTTATCCTCTCTTTGCCTCAAATTCCTCATATGGAGGATGTGGAGCATAACACTAATACTATCTACCTCATGGAGCTATTGGTGAGGATTGCACTTTTTAAAAGTCTTAATAAGCTGCATTATTATTATAAGTTTAATCTGTATAATTTCATTACTGGTGACAATAAACAGAACAATATAAGGCACCCTGTAGTAGTAGATAGAAAGCTAGTCTCAAGAATTGGGAAGACTATGATCTCTGACACATCCTAGCTGTATGACTGGCTAAGTTATTTAATCTTTCAATGAACCAAATAAATTTCTTTCATCATATGTTGTAGAACAGTTGCAGATCTGCTTCAGAAGAGGGCGTTTTCTCACTATATACTGATACCATCATGGGTCTGAACACATGTCCCTCTCCTCAAATTAAAAAGGAAAAAAAAATAATTGTTTTTATTAATTAGCTTGTTTTTAATAGGAGAAAAGCAGACATTTACAAAATCTTGTTTTAAAATAATTCACATTTTTACAATGCCTTATATTTTGCAAAAATACTTTTCTCAAAAAAATACAAAGTACTTTTCTTGTAGTTACTTTTTTTCCCCCATTGGACCTGTGATTTCATTGGGACAGGAAACTCTGAGATATAGAAACTACCTCTATCAATACAAGTTAGCATCTTTCTTTTTACTTATAGTCATAGAGTTGTCTAGAAAACTTGAGAAGTTAAGATTTGTCAGAATCTCTCCATGAGGATGTATGAGAGGTAAGACTTGAATCCAAGACCTGACTCCAAGGCCCTCTGTTTTTCCTCTAAATCATAATTTCACTTATATGAGATCATGAGTGTAAATATTTTGACACCCTTTGATGAAGCAAATGAGACTGAAGGGAGTAGTAGTCATATTGGGTAAGGATCTACATTACTCTAATAAGTCTTCTGACTCTAAGATCAATGTTCTCTCCATTGCAACAAGATGCATATTGAAAAGTTCAACCATAGTAACTCAAAAGAAACACACTTGTCTGTCCTTTGCTCTCGAAGAGGGCATTAGAGAGGTGATGTCATAAAACCCAAGTGAATTGGATTTGAGTGAGAGCGGGCTGTGCAAAATCACCTATCTCACTTTTCCCTCCAGAGCCATCTGGGTCCAGTGGCCAGATGTAGATCATAACAACTAGAGATGGGAGATCTTGGACTTTAAGCTAAGGTCTTGGGGCACTTAGGTGGCTCAATGGATAGAGCACCAGCCCTGAAGTCAGAAGGACCTGAGTTTAAATCTGGCCTCAGACACTTAACATTTCCTAGCTGTGTGACTCTGAGCAAGTCATTTAACCTCAGTTACCTCAGGAAAAAAAAAAAGTTAAGGTCTCTAACAGGTCTCAGTTTGAATCACATACACCCCCCTCCCCATATAATGTATATATAACTATATAATATTTCAATTGTAATGACTCAGGTTAATTCATGTATACATAATATTACATATAACTTTAAATGTCATGTATAAATATATTTACATAAACATATTTATCTCTCTGCATATGTATGTTTATATAGGAATGCATTCATAAACACCTATATATTACATATCATTTTATATGAACATATTATATGGATTGAGTATGTATAACAGACTTATAAATTACAGAAACTTATCTTTTTTTTGTCTGCATATCTTATCTACCTTCTAGACCAGGGGTCCTCAAACTATGGCCCGAGGGCCAGATTTGGCCTGGGTTATGGTAAATGGGCTGAGGGGCGGAGACAGTGTGAGTTTTTGTTTTTACTATAGTCAGGCCTTCCAACAGTCTGAGGGACAGTGACCTGGTCCCCTATTTAAAAAGTTTGAGCACCACTGTGGCTATGAGGTATATGAAGCTTCCAAATTCCATAAGTGATTTCATATCATACATTCACCTGTGAACTTTGTTCGTGTATGTAAAGACAACTGAGCTTGGTTGATGTGATTCTACCTATTCTTGTTTGGACTAATAATTTCATTGGAATCATAATAGAAACTTCCTGTATCACCTTCAATCTTCACCCAGGAAATCTGATACTGTTAAACTAATACTTACCACTATTTTCATTTTAGGGAGTGAGAGGGAGATTTTTGAGTTTCTTTTATTATGCATTATCATGCGGAGAGAGGGAGAGTAAATATGTCTAAATAACTAATCTAAACTTTATATTTCTTCAACACTTAACCTAGGATAGTACTAGGTTCTTAACAAAGACAACTGAAATAAATGCTGTGTCAAACAATTTTATTTTTACTTGCTGAACTCTTTTAATAAGGATCCTGACAGGGTTACCACCTCTGCAAAAATTAGAACCATTTTTCTATATATGACAATATCTTTTTAGAAATGACAAAAGTTCTCGTTCTCTTAATCATTTTAGCTAATTGAGCTCACATTTTCCTAACCACTACTAGGCATCTGGCTTTTCCTAACTTCCTGTTTATCACCTCTTCTTTTTGTAAGGTTAACATTTCACCAATCTTCCTTTTCTTTTCTGATTTGCTTCCCAGTTTCCGTCTCCATGCTCCTTTATCTTGGTTTCCTTTTAATAGGATTGTTGAATGTCAGATTTGAAAGGGAGTTTAGAATTATAGGAAACAGTGTGATATAGAAAGGAACTTGGGGAGATTATCTAGTCCTACCCCCTCTTTTAATAGGTGGAAAAATAAAAGACCAAAAAGGCAAGGCCAATTTTTTTCAAGCCCTAGAACCCAGGGTTCCTGATTCCCAGGTTAAGCATTCTAGCATCTCATCTCCTTTGTTTTCTGCTCTATTAGACCTTTCTAATTATGCTCAGGTAATACACACACATTCTTAACTAAACTACCTAATGACAAAAATCAACAAAATTCTGGGAGAATTTAAATGGATCCTTCAAAAATTTAAAGCAAATGACATATCATGCTGGGAATGTTGTGGCTGGGGGATAAATGATAGCAGAGAAACTAGAAGGTTGGATAGTTCTGACATATTTCCCATGAATAGACATAAGAGCATGCATGTGAACACAAGAGATGGGAGAGGAAGTAGAATATAGTAAAAAAGAACAATGGGTTTCTTAGAAGATTATGGTTCTAGTTTTACTTTGTCATTTGCCATTTTAGACAAATGACCCTGGGTAAATCATTTAGCTTTATCTGTAAAATGGAACAATAATAATGTCTGTGTAGCCTACCTATCTCAAAGAGGGTTTATAAGGATTAAATGTGTGTGTGTGTGTGTGAAATAATTAAAAATATCTAAAGCAATTCTTTTTGTTATGATAACCAAAAAGAGGGAGAACAGAAAGAGGCAGAATAATTTTAGCAGGCAGAAGGGAATGAAATCCTTTTCAATTATTTGTTGGTCCTATTATAAAAAAGTATCATCAAAGTGGGTGGGTCCTGTGGACTTCAGGTTAGAATTCATGATGACTATTGATATTAGTTCTGATCATGAATTATATATTTTTGGTCCTATTCCTTTGAAAGCTTCACCAGTATAACCAGTGCTTTCTGAATTACAAGACACAGCTGGCATCACCTTGGGTAGCATCAGTACTGACTGCTATCAAGAGGACTGCCAATATTATTACCAGATGCAATAAAAAAGCACTTCTTCAACTGTTTTTTCTTACCTAATTGTCAAAACTGAATAATATTATCAGCTTTTTATCCTTTGAGTATTTTTTCTAATAAGAAAGCACAGAGATGCATTGCAAATAAAAGCAGAAGATTTGAGGATGCAAAGCAATCATGCAAAATGACTTTCATATCAGTTTGATAAGCAGCTGAAATTTAATAACTACATCTCTCCTATGGTGCCAGATGAAAGTTTAATACTTTCTGCTTTCCCTTCGTTCTTCTACAAGATGCTTATTCAGAGTCATAACTTTTCCTTTTATAGTCAGAGAAATGAGAGGTGCAGTGGATTAATCAAAGCCCTTAGCTAGGACCTAATTTGAGCCCAGTCCAGACTATAATGACATAATCTAAGCCAGGACGAAGGCTGACAATGATCATGAGGGAAATGAGGAGAGATTTCAAGCTATAGGTAATATTAGCTATAGAAAATTCACAGATCATGTACCACTTGGCTAGGGTGGGCCATTAAATCTCCTCTTCTTTTCAATGAGGGCTTGTGATAAAAGGAGAAAGAAGCCATGTGAAGTAGATCCAAATTAAAATTCAAGTATGTATGTGTAAATACATACAATGTGTTTGTTTTTATGTTTATATCCATAGAACATAATACAAATATATATAAATATAAAATAAGGTATTTACATACACAATATAACATATTTATAATATATTATATGACCTCCACAATTAGTAATCAGTTGCAGTGGCCCAATGTGGCATGGAATTGATTGTGGGTCTTCAAAACCTAAGGCTAAAGGAAGCTGTCATACGCTAGCTATCAAACAGGAATGTTTTCACTTAATGGCCACTGTTTATATATGTATATATGCACACATGTATATGCGTGTCTTACACACATGCATATATATCACGTATGTATTAACATATACATGCACACCTGTGTATGTTTGAGCAGGCACTCAGCTTTTGACCTTTTGAAATTATTTATTTGTTACTTCCCTTATTTATATCAGTGAAGAAACCGAGTTCTAAAGAGGGATGAAATGATTTATCCAGCACACAGTGACTCAGTGATGGAGTCGGGGCAAGAACTGCATTTCCTGCCTTTCGGGCCACTGACCATTTGATTTTATTCCATACTGAGAGTCTCTCTGACCTTGGCAGCAGCTTGTTTCTCCAGTCTTCCAAGAAAACACTGCAAGAGAATTGTATTAGTTTCACAACTTGGCAACATTAGTAGCCTCCTGGAGATAGTAATGAGAGAAGGGAAGAATTAAAAGGCAGGAAAAGAGAATTTTGATATGGCCAAGATAGGGCAGGAAAACGCATAAGGTGCGGGGACACTTGGGTTCTGGGTGAATTTCCTCGGTGTGGTCACACCCTCAAATCAATAAGGAGACAAGTTCCCCCAGGTGCAGTGCGAGTCTACTGGGGAGAGTCTGAAAGTGTGCTTGACTGCATTGCTCTTACACTACCCCCTACTGGCCAATATTCCCTTAACCCATTCGGTTTGAATGGGAGTCAAATACTTTTGGAACTAAGAGGGTCTTTTAGAGATGTTATCATTCCTGATTTTTCGTTTCAGAAAGAAATGGCCAATTTAAAATCATGTAGAAGTATAAGAAGTTTGGGAATTTATCTATTTACCCTATTGTATGTAAGATACATGTGTGTGCTCAAATAACATATATGGACACTACACCATGGGGTCATTCTGGTGATTTGCATATACTAGAGGAACATATTGTGAATCTATATGGATATTCCTATATGTATGTGTATATGCATATATATGGTGAATATTGAATTTTTATGTAGGTATAAACAGCAATACAATGAAAGAACATCTGATCTAGTCATCAGATCTAACTGCAGCTTTTAAAAAGGAACTGCAACTCCAGATGTCGTCTTAAGAAAATGAATCAATTAGTCAAATGAGGAATCCCTTCATAAATTAGAGCTAGAGAAGCAAAAGTCCGGTGGTGGAGGAGGGCTGTGGAGAGGAGCTGGGGCACATATCTTATCTTGGGGAGGAGGTGGGGAGGGAGTGGGAGGGAGGTTACTGGCTGCTTTCTGATCCATTTAAGTTTTTGTTTACCTTTTTGAATGCTGGTTTGATTTGAGAAAGTGTGCAGAACGTTCAAAACCTTTTCCCCTGAAAATAATAATACCTCAGTCTTTCAGAGTGGGACCCAGCTTCGGCTGGTGTCACTATTCATAAAATAATTGAGTTTACACAAAAAGTGATTTCAGTAATAGCCGCCTTTTTACAAGTATGTACATTTTATTTAAAATTACTGACTCAAAAGGCAAGGTAGAAAAAAAAAAATCACCTCCAACAACTTCCTGTAATTGCGAATTATTGTGAGGGAAACAGAAGGAAAAGATTTCGAAATTATGAGCCATTATGCTCAAGAGAGAGAGAGAGAGGGAGAGAGAGGCAGTGGGGGAAAAAAAAGACATCTCGGCTTCATGAAACACAGCTGACAAGCCCGACTAAATTACCCCCGGACCATTACAAAAATCACTTAATTGCCAACCATTTTGTTAGGTCAATTGACTCTAATTGAAAAAATAACAAAACCCTTATTATGCTGCAAATGCGGCCGTGGAAAATGAGTCTTCTGTTAGAAGGAAACAATAATTCTAAATTTCAGCTGCTGCTAACACTACAAAGTTCAGTGTTTCCTTCAGAGAGAATCCACTATGTGAGAGAAAGTGAATATACTTCAATTGATTGATTTTCTTTTAAGCCTCCTTTGCTCTTGCCTCTACTCCCCCCACCTCCTTTCCCATGTACCCTCCATCCTCTTCTGCTTGCCTTCCCCCCATTTCTTTCTCCTGCCCCCCCATCATGCCCACCCCATTTTCTTTGTGTGAAAGGGCTGATGGCATCATGACAGTGCTATCCTGTGGAGATTGGGTAGGGGGGTAGTGACTACTCTTGCCCTTTGTCACTCCCAACCCTTCCAGCCAAATCCTTCCACTTTCGCCCCGCCTCACCTAGTGCCACCATGGCTGCAGTCCCAGGCTTGGCAAAACTGCTTTCCACATAATTTTATTTCCTGCATATCTCTGTCTCTGTCTCTGTATCTCTGTCTCTCTCTGTGTCTCATTCTCTCTCTGTGTATCTCTCTGTCTCTGTCTGTCTCTCTCTCCCCCTCTCCCTCCTTTCCTCCCCCCCTCTAAACAGATATAATGGAGTGGAGCTACCCCCAAAATTTCTCTGAAATAGCCCCCTCGCATGCATAAACAGCACTGGCCTTGATTGACATGCAGCACGGTAATTAAAAACTCAGCCTATTGACGTAGGTGAAGGTTTATTTATAATTATACATTTTTAGGATGGTTAGCATGAGTTTTGTGCATTTAAAAAGATAAATCGGCTCCAGCGCTGTTATTGCCCCAATTACAGATTTGAATGGTGTAGGCTTATAATAGGATTGATTCTGCGATGTGAAAAGTAATTATTTGTCCATAAAGCCAGGAGGCTGCAGTAATGAACTCAGATGGCAGCAGCCTTTTGTTTGGCCGGCGATGGAGAAGAAAGTGGGGGAATATTGAAGAAACTTCTCAGTAGCTCCAATGCAGAAATAAACCAGAGAATAGCACCCTGTTTATGAGATGCTCTCACTTTGTGCTGGTGAAATTCCTCTGCTTATTTCTGCTGGACCAACACTGGGAAATTAGAACCAACTTTTATAAGGCCCACCACAGATGGATTCAACAAGCATGAGTCACCCAGATCCAGAGAGATAGAGAAACAATGCAGCCTATAAGGATGCTGTTGTCACATCATTTTACAGAGAATGAAATCAAACTTGGTTTTATAGGCCGCCTTTCCTACTTTAGAGATCTGAAATCGCTTTGCAAAGCAATGTATTAAATACCAGTAGCTCCTGCGAAGGCAAAGAGGTACAGCCGTTATCTTTTAAATATAGGTTCCTTATTATTCTTATCTCTTAGCTACAGAAGAATATAGCAAACTACATCTTTTAGCTTAAAAATCATATGTGTTGTTTCTTTGGGAAGTACCTACAAATGTATAGAATCAATAATGTATTCCTTCTGAGTGTGTCACAAATTATCAGTAGACTGGCATAATTCTAAATGAATGATCATGCTGTTATTTTAAAATATGTCTTTAGTTTTTAACAGGTGCTTAAGTTTTTGCAAAACACATTTAACAAAAATGTGATAGATAGGTAGGTACAGGCCTAATTTTTTTTTTCTTAGATGAAATCTAGTTTCTTTTCTTTTCTGTGGACTGAAGAAAGAGGATCCAGGCTCCCCTTTTACTTGGGTGACAAAAGATGCCAAAGGATGGAGATTCAACATTAAGGGAAAACTATATTGGGCAGAGAGAAAAGTGAGTCCCCTCAAATGAGTGGGAAAGCCCAGCTAAGAGAAATAAAGTGAGAGATGGTGAATTCTGTAACACTTGCCAGACCAATAGGCTTCATCAATTAATCACGGCAAAATAATCACCACCTACATTAAAGCATAATACATGAAAAGGACATAGCACAGCTTTAACTTATTCAGAAAGGGCTGACTCCCTAATCCCTCTGAGTCCTGACATGTTAACTGGGTAGCGACTAATTAGATGTCAAAAATTCATAAGCACTCTTTAATATTGCATATATCTGCAGCCGACATTTCAATATGAGAGTTGTATACACAGAAGTCACTATAGCATTAAAACGCAGCAGGGTGGGAGAAATAAAAAGAAAACAATAAAAACAATGGCCCTTAAAAACCCCAGAGAATGCCTCCTATCGAAGTGTGTGCTTTCTTATTCAGAGAAGGTATCACCTTAATAAGCATTATAGGCAAAGGAGCACTGCTGTTCCATGTGGTGCGGAGGAAAAGAGGGAGAAAAGACTGACTTATCAAAGGCAGTGCCAGGTAAATAGTAATTTACTATGCATGCACAATGAATGCTACAGAGTGCCTTGACACAGGGCAATAATGAAAGACATGTTATTGTGGCATCCATCGGGGGAATTTTTTCCCCCCTTCATTCTTCCTTTCCCTGTCTCTCTTGAGCAAGGAAGCGGTGATGGTTCCTGGCAGCTGCCTCCTGTTTCAAACCATTTCACATAATGTAGGAAGAACCTGAAGTTTAGTGTATTAAGTAAGTGAGTTAGTTTGCTGGTTTGGTAATATATATGTTGCTTGCATGTGAACTTATATTTCAAGTGCCGGGGACTATATTTTTATGGAACAAGCCTTTTCCTGTCGGAAGAATTATAGGAATGTGATATAATACAAGGCAGTGAGATTAAAAACAATGCATCACAGCCGAGAGAAAATACACTGTTTTATGACTTGCATCCTTTAATTGTACCTCTCAGGAATAAAAAGAGAAGTGCTATGCAGAAACCTGCTGGATAATCATTCTCTCTTTTGACTGCCAATTTTTTTTTTCCTTTTTCTTTTTCTTTCTTCCCTACCGCCCTCTCCTTCCCACCCCCCTGAATATTATCCCATATCTTCTCCTATGCAAAAGCTATGTGTTTAAAAAAGTTAAATCCTGCCTTTCAATTTTGCTTGCAAGTTTCCGTTTCACATAGATTGACCCAATTTGTGACAACACTTAGGGAACTTCATTTCTCTACCTAGAACCCAGATGACATTTTCAACTTGTCTTTGTCTCATTATTTGAATTTTATTTTGTAATGGCTCAAGTATCATTGCAGTGATGTAAGCAGGAGAGTATAGATTAATAATTGGTTCCTGCAGTTTGAGGTGAAATCTTTTTTTCCCCCAAGACAATGTGGTGCTCCCCAATGCAGGCGTGGTGTATATAATAATGATGTTTGCAAGTATCAGCTGATTAATACCCTGCTATGCAGACATCCTTCATTGTGATGTCAACTCAGAAGCAGGATGTATCACAAGGAGGGGAAGGAGATCTGATTTAGTTATCTGTAACACGATTCTAGCCAATGGTCAATCTTTATTTGATTATACAGGGACTTTGATTTGAAATTCACTGCATTAATTCAGCTGTTAAAAAGTCTTTTATGATCAATATTTAAATAGTAATTAACTGCTTTTTTTTTTAACTTTTTATACTTGTTTCTTTTTCACTTTCTGAAATAGATCTTCTTTATTTAAGTTTTTCTATCTTTTTTTTTTTTCCAAAGAAGAATTAGCACTCTTGCACTCTATGGTGACATGCGGCCTCTAAAAACAAAGCTTACATAAAGTTGGTTGGAATGAGTGAATAATATACCATGGAAAGATCCCTTCCAGGAATGGAAGTTTACTTTCAGTGCCACCAAGGAAAAGACAGCTTTAATATGTCCCTCCTCCTACAGCCCTCTCTTCTCTACTCCAAAAAACAAAAAAACAAAAAAAAGGAAAAAAGCACCACTTCTTCCATGACCTTAGTTGTGCTCTTTAAAATATTTTAGGAGCTAAATATTTGGACACTTTGATCTGTCTTAACTGCTGTGCAGCAAGAAGTAAAAGCAGGAGTCTGGATCAGGCATGTCTCCAACCTATTTTTCATAGGATCATAATCTAGAAAGTAAATAAGAAGGATCTTATAAATGATTTTATTCAATCCCTCATTTCATAGAGAAGGAATAATCATAACAATTCTGGGAGGTAGATGGTAATATTACTTTCATTGTACAGAGAAGGAAAGGCATAGAAATTGTGCCTAAACTGTTGGAAAAATCATGAACTATAAGTTCTAATCTTGGCCCTAATACTTATAAGATGTTTGGCTGGGCACTTCAGAAAATGTGATTATTTTTGTTAAATTGGACTGGCATTCTGTCATGCTTGTCTAAGTGGAGTTAACAATAATACACTTTCATATAGCACTGCAAGTTTTGTAAAGTCCTTTCCGAACAACAATCCTATAAAGTAGACAATACAATCATTAATGGTTTCCTTTCACAGAAGAAAAAGAAGCTTCGGGGGAGTTCAATCAACCAGCCTTTTCTAAATGCCTACTATGTGCCAGTCACTGTGCTAAGCATGACTCACTCATGAGGGACTCATTAAATGTCTGAAGTGCAATTTGATCCAATGTCTCTTGATTCCAGGTCTTCTGGAATTAAGGTTTCAATATGGTATGTTGCTTCTCAGAATGATTATAGCAATTAAGTGATGAAGGTCAATGATGCTGTCCTGAAGTTATTGAGATATGATGGAGAGAATACTTGACCTGGAATTAAAAACACTAGCTTTTGTAACCTTATTCAAATCATTACCCTTTTCGTGGTTTCCTGTTTGTCTTATCTGTAAATGAAGATAAAAGTATTAATATTATTTACCTCACAAGTTTATTATGAAAATTGAATAAACAAATTATCTATAAAGTGCTAGATATAAATTTATTTTTCTTATTATGAGTTTCTAAGACTTCAGTTACCATAACCTCTCTATCCAACATGCAGTCAGTTGTCAAATCTTATTAATTTTATATCTACAATGCCTCTTCATCCCCTTCTCTATAGACTTTACATGGCAAATATTCTGTAAGTCTACACTATTTTAGCATTCTCCTAATTTGCATGGATAGCTAAGTGGTACAGAGGATAGGGTGATGGGAGGACTCATCTTTCTTAATTGAAATTAAATTTCAGATACTAGCTGTATGACCTTCAGCAAGTCACTTAATCTTGATTGCCTCAGTTTCCTCATCTGTAAAATAAGCTGGAGAGTGAAAGACTTCAGTCTCTTTGCCGAGAAAATTCTAAAAAGGTTCACAAATAGTCAGACATACAATCAAACAACAATAAAAACGATTTGTATCCCTGCTTACATTTGCCTCTCTACCCTTTCCACTTCATTCTCTACAAAGCTTCTGAATATTTTCAAGACAATTTTTGATAATTCTCTGTTCCCTCTATGTGAAAAATGCAAACTTTTCTATTGCTCAATTAATCTGGCTCCAACATAATTGTTAGACTTATTTGACATTATTCTACTTCATACTTAACTCTATTCTATTCCAATTAGCCTACTAGCTTGTTCCTTGAACTCAACATTTCATCTTCTGCCTGCATGCCTTTAAAATGATTGTTTCCTATGTGTAGAATTCACTTAGAATTAAGAGCTTCTTTCAAAGTTCAACTCAGAAATCATCTCCTGCAAGAAAACTTTTGTAATTCCATCTCAAATTATCTTGTATTTACTTACATGTAGATCTCTCATAATTTTGAACATTTTGAATTGTTACTAATTAAAAAATAAACTTAATTGCTTTTGTATCTTCAGCACTTAAAAAACCTTACATATTGTAGGTGAATTGAAATTAATTCTCAGTCATAAATATAAGGTTTAAAGGAAGCTTTAAAACCATTAGTCTTCATTATTAAGACCATTAGATATGGCCAAGCACATATCATCTTTGTAGCCTTTCTGCTTAGTTTGAGGTATCAATAACAGTCTTCTGTGCCCAGAACTCCTTCCATAATCACTGTCCAGTCTAACACTCCCCTCCCCCCCAACCATTTGGAATAGCTTACTCCATACCCTCCTTACTAATTTTTCCTCACACAAAATCTCTCTGCTACACCAGGAAAAATGTTTCAGGTCTTTTTGCTTCTCCTCTTTCTTCTTTTCATGGATCTAGCAGCAACTAACTTAGAGGTTTCCCAACAAAACCTTTAAATTCTGTATTTCAGTGAACTTTTCAACCAAGTGATTTTCCTGGTCCTGATGTTATCCTATATCTTATTGTTTGGCTCATCTTTTTGTAGCTCTGTGATATACTCTAAAATGATAAGCTTCTGCTTGGAAACCCCTATGTTTCAATGGATATTTTCTACAACTAGCTTACATTTAAACCTTATTCCATAAAAGGACCTCCAGGCTAAGTCTAGTGTTGAGGTAACTTCTCAAATTGTAGCTGGTTCAGTAGAAGTATGAACCTACACACTCTCCTTCCTATGGCTCTGAAGGAACCCCACTGGAATTCTAAAATAAATGTACTTTTTGGGGTCACATCTTTCCCATCTCTGAAGAGAACCAAAGACATATATTTTCCAGCCAAGGATTTAATATGCAAATGCCTATTATGAGACAATTGTGCTCTGTTATTGCATAGGCTCCCACAATTTCCTTTTCCTTTCCTGTTGGGTTTTTATTTTATTTTGTGTGTGTGTGTGTGTGTGTGTGTGTGTGTGTGTGTGTGTGTGTGTGTGTGTTTACTAAAACATTATAGCTCTTTATCTTAAAAGTGTGGGGGGAAAGTAAGACTATTAGTTACATTTTATGAAGAACTTTAGACAGATCCCTTACAGGAGAACTTTTTAAACTTTTCCCATTCACAACCTGTTTTCCTCAGAGAAATTTTTTTTTTTGTAATACTAGGTATATAGATATATATATAAATCAAACTTTTACTGATAATAAATCAATAAATCACAACAACACCCTACATTCAGTTATGAGACTCCACTTGCTATCATGATCTACAGTTTAAGTAGTTGAACCTAAAAGTACATGCTCCTGACCTACTTTACTTTTTCTAGACAATTAATAGACAGCATCAAGAGTCTGTACTGGCTTTGGAGTTCTGTCTTTGGAGTTCCCCTTTGGGTTGGAGAAATAGGAGCCCTTTTAAAAAATTTCTACATGATAAAATGAACAAAAGCCTACTTCTCTTTTGAATACTGGAATGATCATTAACTCTTTTTATCTCTTTTTCTTTCTTATCCTTTTTCTCTTACATACATATTTAGCTGAATCACCCAAAACCTAAACTTTTATAGTCATCACTATATTGCCCTCTTTCTTGAGTCAAATCATGTTATTTTGTAGATTTCAGGTACATGCTATTGTTCAGTGGTTTCAGGTACATCTGATTCTTCATGATACTATTTAGGGTTTTCTTGGCAAAGATACTAAGGTGGTTTGTCATTTCTTTTTCCAACTTATACAGATGAGGAACTGAGATAAATAGGGTTAGGTGACTTGCTTAGGATCACACAGCTAGTAAATTTGTGAGGCCAGATTTGAATTCAGGTGGATGAGACTTTCTAACTCCAGGCCCTGCATTTTATCCACTGCCCATCTATATACCCAGTGTTGTATGACAGGAATGTTTGAAGGAGTAATATCTCACAATGGAATAGCAGATTCAACAGCTTTTAGAATTGGAGTGGGCTTTTTCCTTCTCTGAGAAGACATCTCAATAGAAAAAATAGTGAACAAAAAATACCAATATCTTCAAAATGATCTGGTGCTGACTATGAAATAGAGTGGTGGATCAAAAGAATAGATTATGTACACAGTATACAATAGTAAATGACTACAATATTCTAATATTTGATGAACACAAATATCCACATTTGAGTGCGAAAAACTCATTGTTTTACAAAAATTATTTGAAAAGCTAGTAAGCAGTTTGGCAGATATGAGTCAACCAATTTTTTACACCCTATGCTAAGATTAGGTCATAATGGGTTTATGATATAGGCAGAAAGAGTAATATCATAAGCAAAGTAGAGGAGAATGGGAGAATTTACCTGTCAGATAGATGTATAAGGGAAGACAGAGAGAATAACAGGAAGTTATGTGAATAATTTTTATTACTTGAATTTTTGCACGATATGAATAATGCTTGAGATTTTTCTATGACTTTTGTATCTCTCCTTCAAGAAGGGAAAGCTTTTGGGTCAATTGATCCCTGAAATCTTTACAATATATTGCTCCTTCATAAATCTCTCCTTTGTAGATTTGACTGGAGGCACTTTTACTATCTTTGTTCTATTTAGTAACATTTCTATTTCATCTATAAAATTATGTTATTCATACACACATACCTATATATGCATATATAAACATACATATATACATGAATACATACATGCATACAAATGGAAGATAAGTTGTATCCAAAGTCAATTAGGATGAGGAAAATAAACTAAATTTCCATTGGAAAGCTCCAGAACTTTTTTTTTTAAACATAGCCCCAAACTTCTCCCCGAAATAGACTCATTTTTTAATGATAATATTCTACTATGTTGTTTTATGGCAATGAATCATGAAATATTACTGTCTTTGAAATTATGTAAAGGAGTATTATGCAGAAGAAAATGGAGAGGTAGTTTTTGAAAACTACAACATGTAAAAGTAAGAAGCTTCAATTGTAATAAAGAATAACACTAAGATAATGCATATAGTCAACGAAATGGTTTTATGCTGCTCACATGGCAAAAGTAAGGAATGACATGTGTAAGAAATGAAACCAGCATTCATAAAGCAATTACTAAATGTCAGATACTATGTTAAATGAGTCACAAAGATATCATTTGCTTTCCTTTTAAGCCTGTGAAGGAAATATTACTATTACTCTCCTTTAATAGTTGAGAAAACTGAGGCAGACAGATGTTAAGTAATTTTCAAAGAGTCACAAAGCTAGTAAATGAACTGGATTTGAACTCAGGTGTTCTTAACTTTATGACCAGCATTTTATCCTTTGTACCAAGAAGGTGCCAGTGGGTGTGGATATACAAATTGCATAACTGATACCCTTGTGATGTCAGGATAAAATGAGATCCCCAGCATGTTGATTTGCATATTTGTGGACATCAGTGGATAATACAGCTGTGTGGATGGACTACCACTTGGATTGATAGAAAAAATATCCAAATCAATAAAGTCATGTGACTGAGGGGTGAATTTAGGATTGAGAGCAGCATAACAAAAATCATTAACAATCAGTGGCTTGCTTTAACTTAAAGAAATTAAAGAGCTGATAAGGTAATAGCTAGATGTCCTCAGCCTAAATAAACTAAGATATAATTTAGTTAAAACAAACAAAAATATTGTTAATGTGATTATTGAGCAATTATTTTGAAATATTTTGAACAATGGAAGATGTGATTCAGGACTGAAGAAGGGCAACTGTTCTACTTTTTAAAACAAAAAACCAGAAGGCAGAGTCTAGAAAATATAACCCACTGAATTTGTGTTCCATCTTCACAACTTTCTTGAACTCATTCCTGAAAAGAAAATTTGTGAACAAATATAAAATGAAACAGTGATCATGTAGAAATAGGCAACATTTCATCAAAAATAGATTATGCCAGATTAATTTCATTTCCTTATTTTAATAGTTCATTAGGCTAGTGAATTATGTTAATATTGCAGATATATTTTCCCAGCAAAACATTTGATAAAGACTCATTGTGATTTTTATGAACAAGATTGAAGATATTAACCAGATGATAGTACCGAGAGGTAAACTCAGAGCCACTTGAATGGCCAAATTTAAAAAGTAATCATTAATGGTTCAAGATCAAAAAGGCAAGAAGTCTCCAGTGAGATATCCAGAGATCCCAACTTGGCCTTGTACCATATAGCAGTTACCAATTAGTTAAAGAAAACTAACATGCTTAACACATTGTATTTGACAGAAATCTGAGAGAAATACCTGGTAAATTAAATGAGACAGTCACGTTCCATGATCTTGACTTGAATTTAAAATCAACTTCAGAAAGCTGAAGAAAAAATCTTTATAATGTTTCTGATAAAAGCCTCATTTCTAAAATATATAAAGAACTGTGTCAAATTTATAAAAACAGAAGTCATTTCCCAATTGATAAATAATTAAAGAATATGTGCAGAAAAATTTAAGATGATGAAATTAAAGTCATCTATAAACATATGAAAAGATGCTGCAAATCACTATTGATTAGAGAAATGCAAATTAAAACAACACTGAGGTTTCACCTCATACCTCTCAGATTGGCTAAGATGACAAAAAAAGATAATGATAAATATTGGAGGGGATGTGGGAAAGCTGAAAGACTAATGCATTGTCAGTTAAGTTGTGAAAAAATCCAATCATTTTGGAGAGCCATCTGGAGCTATGCCCAAAACTGTGTATACCTTTTGACCCAGAAGTGCCACTACTGTGTCTATATTCCAAGAAAATCGTAAAGCAGGGAAAAGGACCCACATGTGCAAACATGTTTGTAACAGCTCTTTTTGTGGTGACAAAGAATTGGAAAATAAGTGGATGTCCATCAGTTTGGGGAACTACTGAATAAGCTATGATTCATGAAGGTATTGAATATTATTGGTCTATAAAAATGATGAACAATCTGATTTTAGAAAAGCCTAGAAAGATTTACATGAACTGATGCTGCATGAAACAAGCAGAATCAGGAATACATTGTACACAAAAACAGCAAGAATATACGATGATTAACTCTGAAAGATTTGGTTCTTCTTACTGGTTCAGTGATCCAAAGCAATCCCAATACGCTTTGAATAGAAAATGTGGATGTGCATTAAAATAAATGTATAAATAAATTTAAACTTGGAAAAAATAAAATCAACTTCACAAATAATGGATAGGAAAGCACAAGTAGTTAATGTTTACATTGAAAAACCGACATTTTGATGAACTGCAAACTCAATATGAATCAACCCTATGATACTTCATTCAGAAAAGCTAATATAATATCTTATGTAGCAAGAATGTTCTTTATATGTAATATGGGATGACACTGCATGATTCAAAAAGAGGCAGGATAAACATTTCTTTTTACCCTTCCTTTCTCCCATGGAGATTTTAACTCCTGCTAGGAGGGAAAGCAAGAGCTAGAAAGCTGTAGTTATCCATTCTGCTCTTCTCAGAGAGAGAACAGACTGGGCTAGAATTATATCAATTTTTTTCCTTCAGTATTATTGAAGGAAATTATTAATCTAATAAAAGCTATTCATTATTAGGAAAAAGAAGACACACATTCTGAGGCTTGACTCCCTTCCCAACAAATTTAGTTCACATGAAAACACATAAGAAATAGCAAAGAAACTTATTCATTCAACTCTATAGCAAAACAGCAAAAAAAAGCATATAGACCCTAGAGTAAAAGAGCTCTCCTATGGGAGGGAGAGAGAATCCCAGATTTCATTCTAGTGATTATTCCCTGAAGTCTTTAGAGTGATAAAACAGAGAGAGGAACACAATCGGGCCTTCTGACTCCTCTCTTATTAGGTTCTTTGGAGCCTTATTCTCCCTTCAACAATCTGAAATGGACTTGGCATCATTCATTTCTGTTTTTTTAAACTTAAAACTTTAAACTTTTTAAACTTAAAAATAATTTTAAAAACACCAGAAGTGCCTGCAAAGCTTGAATGATTGAAGAGACTGAAGTGCTATTCCCTTTCAGAGGAAAGAACTAATAGACAAGGGTATAAATTACAGGGAAGTGAACTTCAACTTAAGATAACTTCCTAACAATTGGAATATATATAATTGTTAGGAAGTTATCTTAATACAATGCTTGAGGAGGGAATGGCTTCCCCTTTACTGAACACCTTTGAACAGAAGTTGAGTTACTACTCATCAATGGTAATTTAGAGACAATTTTATCCTGGTATAGTTCTGATTATTTGGCACCTGAAGTTCTTAGGCCAGATGAATCTAGAGATTCCATTTCATTGATCTAGTTATTTAATAATGGTCTTAAAATGTGGCAATAGATGAAGACTAGATCATGCAAGGATTGAATAATGGAAATGGAAATGTTTATCTGGAAAAGAAAATATTTAGGAAGGAAAGGACATCATTTTTTTAATCTCTGAGAATTCTACTCAAATCTCTTCTTTCTTCTGAATCCAAATTATACAAGTCTCTAGCCTACATATTTCGTCTATTCAACCAATTCCTATCATCTAAATAGCCATTATTATTCTGATCAATCTCCTTTGGATTCTCTCTAGTTTATCAAGTTCCTCCCTGAAATATTTCAATTAATCTTGTGAGTATTTGATGATTTGCCATATGAAACACAGATTCTACTTAGTTTTTACTCTTAAAACATTTGGGAGAAATGAACACACAGATTTCAGCCCAAAGTAAGGAAAAAACTTCTTAACCATAAGAATTTTCCAAAAATAGGATGATTCTTAATCTGAGTGTATTCCATTATATATTTTTAAATGGAGACCAGAATGACCATTTGGCCATAAATCTGGTGATGTTTTTGATCAGATGGAATCTGAACTAGATGGCCTCTGAATTTCCTTTTGATGATTAGATTTGGTGGTCCTAGGGACCTTAGAATTGAAGGATAAATTCAAAGTGTTTTTAAATTTAAATTTTTCAGATTATTTGGGAGTGAGGGTAGGTGGAAGGAGAAGAGATTAGCAAAAAAGAATAAAGGCAAGTGGTCAGAAAACATCACCAAAAGGACAAATAACAGATGGGAGAACATGTATAAAGTGCCAAATAGTAGAAACAACTGCCAAGTTGGACAACATATCATCAAAGAAACAAAATGGTCATCAACATAGTCTAATGATAGATAGAGTTGCTCTGAGAGCACTGAGCTTAAAGTCACAGAAGGCCAGGATGGATTTCTCCATTTACAAGTTGTGTAAACATTATTGAGTAATTTAACTTGCCTTAACCTCAGCTTATTAAGGTACATTGTCTAACTGTAGGTGTATAGAAAAGCATGGTTGTAAAAGCCACTATAAAACTAAAAGTGGGAATTAGGATCAAAATATTTGAGTGGAAAGGGATCTTAGGTCTTTTCTAGTGACCTTAAATTAAGATGAGGATATTTAGGTCTGGAGAAATTGTCTAAGGCCATATATCTAGTAAATGTATCTGAATTCAGATGAACTACCTACAAATCCAATGCTCTCTCTGCTCCCTTCTCATTGTGACTCAACAAATTTTATTGGTATTATAATAGAGAGTTAAAGAAGGTACCTCAGGGTAACAATCAATCTTATTCTTGGAGATTCCTTTGGCTATTCATATGACTGAAGACAGCTTCCCTGAGCTCCTTCCACTGATCCACAGAAAATGAACAAACTTTTTCTGCCATGTAATATCTCCAAATTCTATAGAAAATACTGAAAAAGATCCTAAGCCCCTGGGATTCATATTTGACTAGGGTAGAACCGTAGGGAAAAATGGTTATTTATTCCAACACATGTGTAAGGAAAACAGTCTTTTAATACCATAGGCATGGTGTTGTCTGAGTCTCCTAGTCCTAAAGAAATTCTGTGGAAGAATCTATACTATATCTTTTTAGCAATAACTTGCACCCTAAAAATGAGCAATGGTCAGATCAGATTTCCAGTCTTCAAGTCCAGCCATAGTTACTTTGTTATTTCTTGTTTATTTAAGATATCTTAGAATTGGTCAGGGTGCAGAGCCAAGATGGTGGAGATGACATACATTTCTCTCTGACCTTCTCTACAACCCTCACACTAATTACTAAATCCAGCCTTGGAATTAGCTCTGGACCAGCAGAACCCACAAATATTGGGAGTGCAACAAATTATCAGCAGAAGATAATTTAGAAGATTGCCAGAAAAGTTCTGTTTCCATTGGAAATGGGAGGAAGACAGCCAGTGCAACTAGCTGAGTACAAACATCAGAGCAGACAGCTTAGAGTCCCAGGATGGTGCAGTCTCTATATGGCAGAGAATCCACTGGAGGAAACAGACTAGAAAAGGTTTATTACAATCAGAAACAAGAGAGAGGCAGCCTAACACAAACAGCTGACCACAAACACCAGCACAGACAGTGTAGAGTCTTGGGATGGTGTGGACTCCTCAGGCAGGTGCAGACTCTGCAAGGCAGAGAATGCAGGGAGAGGAATCTACAGGAATCTACAGCAGTGTTGGCCACTCTGCCCTGGTTGCAAGCCAGTAGATCAGAAGAGAAGTTCTAAAACATCCAACACAAACACAAAAGATCAATAGTGAACCCCAAAACACCAGAATCTCATGGGACCTGGCCATGCCCATCTAGCATCAGGACTCAATCTGGATAAATCAGCTGCACCTCCCCTGCCCTAAAGGCAGACCTTAATTTAAAAAAAATGTGTAAAAAAGTAAAGAGGACTCTAACAATTGACAGCTTTTATGGTAAAAGAGGAATACATTTCAAACCCTGAGAAAACTAAAGGCATATTGTGTTCAGATGAAGCTCCAAAAGGCAATATAACCATCACACAAGGCTCTCCTAGAAGAAATTAAAAAGATCTTAAAAGAGAGGTAGAAGAAAAATGGGGAAAGGAAATGGAAAATTTGCAAGAGGGTTTGGGAAAGGCAAATCAAACTATCTGAAGAAAATTCACTACAAAATAGACTTAGTGAAATAGGAAAAGCATATAACTCATTAAAAGACAGATTTGATAAAATGGAAAAAAAAAAAAAATTTCCAGAAAAACAGACTTTGTGAAATGGAAAAAAAAATTCCATAGAATAAAACAACTCATTTAAAAATTCAAATGCACAAATACAAAAGAAGTAATTAAAGTAAAAGGAAGAAAATAATTTACTAAAATTCAGAATTGAACAAATGGAAATGAATGACTCAATGAGATAAGAATCAGTCAAGCAAAACCAAAAAAATGAAAAAATAGAAAAAATATAAAGTAACTAATTGGAAAAACAACTTACCTGGAAAATAGATCTAGGAGAAACAATCTAAGGATTATTGGACTCCCTGAAATACATGATGAAAAAAAGAGCCTAGACACTGCCTGGATATTATAGAAGCAGAAGGTAAAATGACCATTGAAAGAATCCACTGAATGCCTCCTGAAAATGACTTCAAAATTAAAACCCCAAGGAATACTGTGGTTAAATTTGAGAACTATCAGACCAAGGGAAAAATATTACAAGCAGCCAGAAAAAAAACAATTCAAATACTGAAGAATCATAATAACGATTACTCAGGACCTTGCACCTTCCATTTTAAAGGATTGAAGGGCCTGGAATCTGATATTCCAAAAGGCAAAGGAACTTGGAATGCAACCAAGAATAAATTACCCTATGAAATTGAACATTTTCTTTCAGGGAAGAAGATGGACATTCAATGAAACTGGTGAATTCCATTTATTTTTGATGAAAATGCCCAGAACTGAAAAAAAAAAATTATCTCCAAATATAGAACTCAAGAGAACGATAGAAAAGTAAAACAAACAAACAAACAAACAAAAAAACTATATTTCTCTTATGGGTATACATTAAGAGTATATGTATAATCTGATTTTACTGTTATAATATAAAAAAGAAACTAGAGATGGAAAGGAGATTGTAACAGAAAAAAGGGAAAAGTGGAGGTAAAATAAGGGAAATTACATCTCAGGAAGAGTCAAAGAAAATATATTATAATTAAGGGAAAAAAGAGAAGATGACGAATATTGTGTGAATCTTACTCTCGTCAGATTTGGCCCCAAGAAAGAATATTAAATATATTTGGTTTCACCAAGAAACATTTCTTATCTTATAGAAAAGTGGTAGGAGGAAGGGGAAAAGGGAAGAGGCAGGCTAAATAGAAGGGAAAAGAGAAATTGTAGGGAAAAGTGTATAAAAGAGGGGGAGGGTCTCTAAAAGAGGAGGACTGCTTGAGGCAAGTAGTGCTAATGAGTAAAATACTGGGAAGGAGGGAAAGGGGAAAAGGAAAGTATAATTTTGGGTTAATAAGATGGCAAGAAATACAGAATTAGTAATTTTAACTGTAAATGTGAATGGGGTGAACTGTCCCATAAAATATAAGCAGATACAGATTGGATTAAAAGCCAGAATACTACAATATGTTATTTACAAGAAACACATTTAAAGCAGAGCAATCGATACAGAGTAAAAGTAAAAGACTGGAACAGAATCTACTATTCTTCAGGTGAAGTAAAAAAGAAGGGGTAACCTTCCTGATCTCAGATAAAAAAAAAAAAAAAAAAAAAAAAAAAAAAAAAAAAAAAAAAAAAAGCAAAATTGATCTAATTAAAAGAGGTAAGGAAGGAAACTATATCTTACTAACGGGTACCATAGATGTTACACCCCTATGGACTACTCTAACCTGGTAGCTCCCCTTAGAGCTACTCTTAATGCCCGTCTGTCGACGGCACAGCTAGGCCACACTTACCCGTCTTCGGGTACCAACCCAGATCCCATAGAGACAGACCATCATTAGGTAGGGGTGAAGCGAAAGAGAAATTTATTCTGAGATAGCACATATTTATACCCCACTGATGATATGGGGGAAGGGGGAAGTCCTCTAGGAACCTGGCATAATGGGACTGGCCCAAGAATAAGGAGGGAGGTGTGCTAGGCTTTGAGAGCACTAAGGAGAGAGGCATGGTACCTGGAATCAGACACCGCCTCATGGGGCTGTGCCCCACCTCCATTTAGGACTCACCTGCGCCTCAGAACTTCTCATCCCTCAGTCCTCCCACATGCCTTGAACTGCATTCCTTGTTTCTAGAGGCTTTTTAACCCTTACAATAGATAATGAAGAAATATAAATATTAAACATATATGCACCAAGTGGTGTAGCATTTAAATTTCTAAAGGAGAAGTTAAGAGAGTTGCAAGATTAAATAGACAACAAAACTATAATAGTGGAAGATCTCAACCTTGTTCTCTCAGAACTACATAAATCAAACCACAAAATAAATAAGAGAAAAGTTAGAAGTAAATATTATACTAGGAAATCTAAATATGATAGATTTTTGAAGAAAATTCAATGGATACAGAAAAGAATATACTTGCTTCTTGGCAGTTCATGGAACCTATATGAAAATTGACCATATTAGGACGTAAATATGTCAAAATCAAATGAAGAAAGGCAAACATTGTAAAAGCACTTCTTTTCAGATCACAATGCAATAAAAATTACATTCAAGAAAGTGCCAGGGGGAAAATAGACCAAAAAGTAACTGGAAATTAAATAATCTCATCCTAAAGAATGAATGGGTGACACAATCAATAACTTCATCCAACAGAATGACAATGAGACAATACACTAAAATTTGTGGGATGCAGCCAAAGTGATAATAAGGAGAAATTTTATATCTCTAGGTGCTTACTTGCATACAATAGAGAAAGAAAAGATCAATAAATTGGGCTTGCAACTAAAAAAGCTACAAAGAGAACAAATTAACCCCTCCCCAATCAAATACCAAACTTGAAGTTTTAAAAAATAAAAGGAGAGATCAATAAAATTGAAACTAAAAAAAAAAAAAAAGTATTGAATAAATAAAACTAAGAGTTGGTTTTATTAAAAAAAAAAAAAAAAAAAAGATAAACCTTTAGTTAATTTGATTAGAAAACAGAAAGAGGAAAATCAAATTATTACTCTCAAAAATGAAAAGGAAGAACTATCCACCAATGAAGAGGAAACTAGAACAATTATCAGGAGTTACTTAGCCTACTTTTGTGCCAATAAATTTGACTAAGTGAAATGGAGGATACCTACAAAAATATAAATTGCCCAGATTAACAGAAGAGGAAATAAATTACTTAAACAGTCCCATTTTAGAAAAAGAAATAAAACAAGCTATTAATAAACTCCCTAAGAAAAAATCTCCAAGACCAGATGGATTTACATATGAATTCTACCAAACATTTAAAGAACAATTAACTCCAAAGCTATATAAACTATTTGAAAAATATGGAATGAAATAGGGAAATTTTTTTTTGACACAGGCATGATACTTGTAAAGGGCTAGATTTGTTCTATATATAGAATGCTTCTGTGGAAATTGAATGAGGACCTCTATTGCTGTAGTATTCTCAGAGTTGTTCTCCCACAAATTTCTAATTATCTGCATTTATTTCTTCTTCCTTTAAAAAACAAGGGGACGTGTGTCCTAATGTACCCAAGAGTCTAGCAATCTGTTCCCAGGTTATAATTAAACCTTGCCCCTCAATTAACTTAAGCATGCTTTCTATAGTGCTCCTTTGGGGTGTGGGTGGGGTGTGGGTGGGGACGGGGGAGAATCTTTTCCTAACATCTGCCCCATTTCAGCTAGAAAAGGTTACTAGTTTAGCCCTTAACAAAGTAAGTTCCCTGTTTGTCTATTAAAATACTCACCTAACTTCCTGGTCACCAGAAGAATTCTTCAGTGAAAGTAGGATGCTTGGCCCACACGTTGGACACCAATTGTTGTGATTGTGTTAGTACCCTGGATATCTTAGAATCAGCCTGAGTCAGGATAAGCAAAAGTCTTTATTCTCCTTTCTCTCTCTCCACTGACAAAGAAATGATCCTACTTGTCCTACTCTACCCTCTGATCTCTCGCCCCTTCTCTGTCCACACCCACAGATCGAACCAGCACAGAGTTGAGTAGGGTCATCCTCCAATCATATGTTAATAAAGTATTGTCCAATTGGTAATTAGCCTCAAGTGCTAGGTCATCTCCATTAAGTGCATCTGCTCAATAATTCAATTGGCCTTAAAGAATCTTGCAAGTTATAGAAAAAGAAAAAAAAAATTAGAAATGGCTAGATGAGGAAGTGTGAGGAAAAAGGGAAGACAATGAATAGTCTAAAGACCATATTGCCCGAGGGCATGGGGACTTAAATGAGGTTCAAAGACATGGTGATTCTGGCTTTCTATAGGAAGCTTCAACCCCATCTAGGGAGCAGATTATTGACATGCCCCCATCTTCCTGGATGGAGGGAGGAGGAGTAGTAGGAGGGGCAGTGATATCACCAGCACCTTCCCCCCAGCAATCACCCCTTCCTATGACTAGATTGCAAAAGGCACTACTTAAAGCCACAGAAGAAGGGAAGGATATAAGTGATCTGAAGACCCAAATATATCCCGTGATTCAATGGTTTAACTCTTCAGGTCAAGAGAGTAGAAGATACACTCATTTTGATATAGACATCCTCAAAGACCTGAAAAAGGCTTGCACTTTCTATGGGGATATATCAGCTTATGTTAAGATGTTATTACAGAATTTGGCTTATGAAGTCTTAACCCCTAGTGACTGGAAATCTATATCAAGGGTATGCTTAGAACCTGGACAAAACCTATTGTGACTTTCCAAATATAGTAAGCCCAACAAAATAGTCAAAGTGGAGTTAATACTTCAATCACCTGTGACCAACTAACAGGTGTAGGTTCTTATGCAGAAATTTCAGTACAGATTAATTACTCCATATCAGCATATGAGCAAGTTGCTGCTGCTCCTATCAAAGCATGGGCTTCTCTCCCTAATAAAAATGACAAGGATGAGATCTTCACAAAAATTGCACAAGGGCCAAATGAATCCTTTGCTGATTTTGTGGGATGTTTGTAGATAGCTATCATATGGACTAATGGTGAAAATACAGTAACAGACATTTTGATAAGGCAACTTGCTAAAGAAAATGTTAATGAGAGTTGCAGAAGAATTATACTAGGACTACACAAGGATGCTCCTTTAGAGGAGATCATAACACGCTGTGCCACAGTGGGCACAAATGCCTTTTATATCCAGGCTATGATGCAGACTTCCCAAGATGCGAACATGGGAAGACAGGGTCCTTTTTTGGCAAGGGACTTCCAGAGAGACTCATCAATGCTTTCAATGTGGTAAGGTAGGGCATCTGAAAGCTCAATGTTGGCATAGAGACAAAGTGAGAAAACAGGGTGGGAGAACAAGACCCAATACCCCATGGCCAAAATGCAACAGAAGGTTCCATTGGGCATCAGAATGTAGATTAATTCAGGGAAACGGTATGGGGCCCCAGGCAAAAAAACACTCGGGGCATGATGGCAGCCAAAGCCATACCCAGAGAGTGCCTAGAAGTCCAATACCCAGACATGACCAATCAGCCAGGAAGCCATCTGATGGGAGAAAGGGATTACACAATCAATCATCCAGGAAGCAAGCTGATGGGAGAAAGGCATTATACTTGGGGAGAATAGAGTTGTATGCAGCTGGGACAACTGAGATACCCCCTGGAGAGATGAAATCTGTTCCTCTCCAGCCTATGGATCCCTTGCCTCCAGGCACAGTAGGCTTGACCATTCACCTCCTGAGAGTACTTACAAAACAGTGTCCATTCATACACTGATGTGGGAAACTGGGGAATGTATAGATAATATCCTAGTCACTAATATAGGTAGACAATGTGTGACTTATCAACCAGGAGAAGTAGTGGCATAGGTTTATTGATACAGATTCCTAATAAGCAATCTGATGATAGTCACCCACATTCTGAACAAAGGATAGTCTAACTCTTAAATATATGGAGAAGGAAAGATTTTATGGCCAAAGCAGAACTAGAGCATATTATGTAATGCAAAATGAACAATTTTAATTTTATTAAGTTAAAAAGGTTTTGTATAAACAAATTCAATGCAGACAAGATTAGAAGAGAAACAATAGAGTGGGGAAATATTTTTTTTACCTCCAAGGGTTCAGATAAAGGGCTCATTTCTAAAATATAGAGAGAATTTACTCAAATTAATAAGAATTCGAGCCATTCTCCAATTGATAAATAATCAAAGGATATGAAAGACAATTTTCAAATGAAGAAATTAAAGTTGTAATGTTCAGGCTAGCTTTCTGGAGGACCTCGAGATCAGCTCGAGTCCTTAATGGAGGAGTGAAGAAAGCAGGACAGCCAAGAAGAGGCTGGTCAAAATTGTAATGTCTCATTTCCAGTCTTTCTCAGCCCTTATATTCCTTAGTACAATTATATCATTACAGCATACTGATTATTTGTAAACTAGAGAACCATTACATCACCATACTAAGTATTATATGTGAACTAGAGAATCACCATCTCATCAATTCCACTGAATTAACACTTTGTTTCAAATATACTTCTCCAGAGTTCAAGCCTTCTATATAAAGCCATCTATAGTCTTATGAAAAATGCTCTAAATCACTCTTGATTAGAGAAATGCAAATTAAAACAACTGAGATACCACCTCATACCTGTCAGATTGGCTAAGAAGACAGGAAAAGATAATAATAAATGTTGGGTGAGTAAATGATAAATGTGCTTGAGGTAGTTTGATAGTGAAAAAGAATAAAGAAAATGTATTCTCATTGATGCTTCTCTTTCTACTACCTTACTTTTAGTTCTATCCGGAACACCAACTAGACATGCATATATACATGTTAATCCCTCATGATTAAATAAATCTATAGTGTGTGTTGGGAGCCCTATGGAAGATGAAATGTAAAAGTCAAATTAAAAGCACACATGGAGAATAGAAAAAAATCTCATAAAAACAATGCTCATTGCTTCAGTAAGGAGTAGTACTATTTCATCTGGTTGCATTTTTTTTTTACCTTTTTGTCTCTGTTGAGGTGAATAGATAATCAGGGAAAAGTATGATCAAGGATCATGAGCAGCTCTATACCCAGGTCCCACTGAGACAATGACTACTAATAAGTTTTACATAGCTATCTCAGCATGCTGTCAAGTGGGGTCTGGCTCTTACTGGTTTTAAATAAATTATTTGAGACCAACGTAGTCCCTCCCATAACTTTAAAGGAATGTCAAATATATTTAAAGCTATAAGACCCAAACATAACTTTAGAGATAAACAAAGTATTTAGCATATCTTGAATTCATATTCATTTGTCTACAAAGGAGGCTGTGTTTTATATATATATGACAATTATGGACTAAGATTTTGGAGAGGTTTTCTGATGCTAGCTTTGCCTCTAAATCACTGTCACTTTGATCATAGCACTTTCTTTCTGAATCTTGTATTCTTTTCTATAAAACTTTGGGATTGAATCATTTCATTTCTAAGGCCATTTCCTTCTCTAGTTAATTTTATAGATGAGGAAAACAAGGCGAAGATGATTAAGCAACTCGTTTGATATCACACAGCTCACAAGTGTCTGAGGTCAGATTTGAACTCCATAGATAAGTCATCTTGATTCCAAATCCAGCATTCTATTTGCTTGGCCTGTTTTAGTGGAAGGAAATCTGCAGTTCATTGATAGTTAAACTGTGAAGGATTTGAGACTCAGGAGTATGGTAAAAAGACAGACTGATGTATCTGTATGAAAGACAGCACAACTAAGGGGTTAGAAGAGAGGATCCTCCAGAGAAAACATTACCCTTTGCTCCTATCTTCCTACTCTCCATACTTTGGGGGGATACAATAGTAGCTTATAATAAATTTAAGTGGGAATGAAGAAAAGTACATCAAAGCCAAACATGGACAACAAATATATACATGGACAAAAAAAAAAAAAAAAAAAGACAACTGGAGAAGCCAGCAGTTTCAATGGAGCAATAAGGATTGTATTTCATGATGTCTGTTATACCAGAAAACAGTTTCTAGCTATAAGTACTGAAAAGGTACTGTGTCTCACAGCTCACAAAGAAGGGAGCTATATGGGGATTCTAGAAACTCAGAGTTGCAAATTATCCTGTTGTCACATGTCACATTACCCTCATTGTTTAAGTTTGAACACACTCTTCCCAAAAACCTTGTGCATGTTTACCAAGGGAGAATTTGCCCCTCATCTGGGGAGAATATCTCTATACCCTTCATTTTCCTTGCAACTTATCCATTAAACATGTTTTCTAAACATAAGTAAGTCTAACTGGCAAGTTGATAATGGGGAGCATTCTAGTGAGGTTCGTGGGAAAGTATATGATAAACTCATACCCTAAGAGTCATCATTAAAAGTCTGGGGAGTAGCAGTCAACTTACCCTCTGAATGCTATAAATTAAAAGTTACTCATATGGGAATATCCCCAGAGGGGTTGCTGCATCACTTTGACCATAATGGAAAATGTGTAAAGGGGACTAATAAGTAATAAGATTGCAAAGATAAATAAGAGCCATAATATAGAGTTTTTAATACCAAGGGAAGTACTTTATAGTTTATTTTAGAAAGCAATAAAAAACTACTTTCTTTTTCTCTGTTGAGTAAAGGTGTAGAAAAGTAGGAATTATTTATCAGTTTGGCAGCTCTGTGTAGGACAGATTGGTGGGAGAAGAGATACTAACTCTCATTTTTTTTATTTTTTTCTGAGGCTTGGGGTTAAGTGACTGTGTGGGGTCACACAGCTAGGAAGTGTTAAGTGTCTGAGACCAGATTTGAACTCTGGTCCTCCTGAATTCAAGGCTGGTGCTCTATCCAGCCACCTAGCTGCCCCCTGAGATACTAACTCTCAATGGAAACAGTTTAAATGAGTACCTGAGCTTAGATTATGTCCCCAGTACTGGAAAGGAGAAGAAGAATAAAAGTTTTTACTATATGCAATGAACCATTCTAATTGCTTTATAATTATCTTCTCATTTGATCTTCACAACAACCCTAGGAAATAGGTGCTATTATTAATCCAATTTTGCAGATGAAGAAATCAACTGTAGGTCTAGTGACTTACTTATCAGAGGTTAAATGACTTACTTATAGTCATTTAGCTAGTAAGTGTTCAAGACCAGCTATAAACCTAGGTCTGCCTGACTGTAGGCCTGATTCTTTATTCACTGAGTCATGTAGCAGCCTCTAGAAAGATATGGTTATAAGATATGTTATAGTTAGGGTTAGAATTTACAAGATTTAGAAATAAATATTGAGAATTCACTATTTGACAAAAAACTTCTGGGAAAATTGGAAGCTAGTATGGCAGAAACTAGGTATTGACCCACACCTAGCATCATATACCAAGATAAGGTTGAAATGGGTTAATGATTTAAACATAGTGATATTATAAACAATTTAGAAGAACATGGCATAGTTTATCTCTCAGATCTGTGGAGAAGGAAGGAATTTGTGACCAAAGAAGAACTGGAACTAATTATTGAACATCAAATAGATAATTTTGATTATTTTAAATTAAAAAGGTTTTATACAAACAAAATCAATGCAGACAAGATTAGAAGGGAAGCAATAAATTGGGAAAACATTTTTACATTTAAGGTTTCTGATAAAGACCTCATTTCTAAAATATATAGAGAATTGACTCAAATTTATAAGGATTCAAGCTATCCTCCAATTGACAAATTGTCAAAGGATATGAGCAGACAATTTTCAGATGAAGAAATTAAAACTATTTGTAGTCATATGAAAAGGTGTTTCAAATCACTATTGATCAGAGAAGTGCAAATTAAGACAATTGAAATACCACTACATACCTGGCAGATTGGTTAAGATGGCAGGAAAAGATAATGGTGAATGTTGGAGGGGATATGGGAAAACTGGGAAACTAATACATTGTTAGTGGACTTTTGAACAAATCCAGCCATTTTGAAGAGTAATTTGGAATTATGCTCAAAAAAATTATCAAATTGCACATACCCTTTGATCCAGAAGTGTTTCTATTGGGCTTATATCCTAAAGAGCTCTTAAAGGAGGGAAGGGAACCCACATGTGCAAAAATGTTTCTGGCAGCCCTTTTTGTAGTGACAAGAAATTGGAAACTGAGTGTATGTGTAACGAGCTGTCGTCTCTAGAAGCAGCTGGATCGCTCTCTGGGAAGAGATCTGCTGTGTCTACTCAAATCTTTAAGACAGATTCTTCTTCCTGTAGTGAACCGTTGTCTCCAGGCAGTTGCTGTTAACTCTTGTCCTTAGAAGTGACTTCCCTTCCTGCAGAGAGCCCCGTCAGGCCTGATGTAATGCAGAGAGTCTTCTTCTTTCTCTGAGAGTCCTCTCTTTTATTCTCCCAGAGAATGGGCGTGGGATAATGCAAGGGCTTCTGGGAAGAACCACCCCAGCCAATGAGCTTGCCCCCTCTATCAAGTCAACCTGAGTTCTCACCTTGTAATTGTCCAGAAAACCTGAATTCTCACCTTGTCACTGTCCAGACAACCTCAGTTCTCACTTAGTAATCCTAACATCTCCCCCTTTCTTTTGATTTAGAACATAGGACAGTCATGACCTTGAAACATAAATCCATCAATATGGGAAGTATTACAGATAATTACATAAATGACCTTGAAACATAAATCCATCAATATGGGAAGTATTACAGATAATTACATAAATTACATAAGCATATAGTAACATAGTAACATAACACATGCTAGAAGTATATAACATAATCATAAATTGAAAATTTATGAATGTCCATAAGTCCATTGTCCATTAGTCTCATCTTGTGTGAGGAAGTCCAATGATTCCTGCTGGTTTTTAAAGTTCTTTAACAGTCTTCTTATTATCCATGCTCTTTCAGTGTCAGATGTTTCTTAGATCTTCTCCTTTATTTTGAGATCTTTCTCTTTTTCTGTCTCTCTCTGATGGACAAGGTGAATATGACTCGTTGGCACCCATCTGATTCCTTCTCCTGCTGAAGAAATACAAGCAAACCCTCTCCCCCAGGCAGTTAACCTATCTAATTTCCTTCTATTTACCACTTTCTAAATCTCTTCTCATCATCTGACTATTACATTGGAGTTGTTTGCACTGGGCACAGCCCTGTTGGTTTAAAAGGCCTGTATTCTCCCCAAGTGTAATCCATTTTTGCAATCTGATTGCCTTTTGACTGACTTATCAGGTAATCCCTTTCTGCCATGTGATTGCTTCTCTGCTGATTGATTAAATCAGAGTCCTGGCCTTCTAAAGGTTCTTTGGGTGTAACATCAGCTGCCATCATGCCCCAAGTCTTTTTTGCCTGGGGCCCTGGACCTGGGCCCCTCATCCCATTTCCCTGAATTAGTTTACACTCTGATGCCCAATGGAGTCCTCTGTTGCATTTCGGACATGGGGTTTTAGGTCTTCTCTCACCCTGTCTTCTCACTGTATCTCCATACCTACACTGAGCTCTTAGATGCCCAATTTTTCCACATTGAAAACATCGCCGAGTTTCTCTAGAAGTCCCTTGCCAGGAGGGACCCTGTCTTTCCATGTTCATCATCATCCGGGTGTAAAAAGCATTTGTTCCCACTGTAGCACAGCGTCTTATGATCTCCTCTAAAGGAGCATCTTTGTCTAATCCCCATATAATTCTTTTGCAAATCTCATTGGCATTTTCCTTAGCCAGATGTCTGGTCATTATTTCTGTAGCTGAATTTTCTCCAATAGTTCTTTTGACAGCAGTTTGCAAACGTCCCACAAAATCTGCAAAAGGTTCATTGGGACCTTGCTGTATTTTAGTGAAAGCCTCTCCATGATCTTTCTGTCCAGGAAGGACACCCCAAGCTTTTATTGCAGCCTTAGCAATTTGCTCATATATTGTCATGGTATAATTAATCTGTTCCGAATTCTCTCCATACTGACCTTCACCAGCTAAGTGCTCAAAAGTGAATTGTGTGTTAACTCCTATTTCCAAATTGCATCTGACTTGAATTTTACATAATTCATGAAATTCCGCAAGCCATAATAAATTTTCTCCAGGTTCCAGACATGTCCTTGCTATGGATTTCCAATCATTCGGGGTTAGGACTTCATAAGACAAACCATCTAGTAACATTTTGACATAAGCTGATGTAGCTCCATAAAGGGTACAACCTTTTTTCAAATCCTTAATTGTATTCAAATCTAAAGGTGCATATCTTCTCCTTTTTTTACCTACAGAGTCAGTATTTTCAATCACAGGATATGCATGTATAAAATCACTTATATCCTGTCCTTCTCTCTTAGCTTTAACCAATGCTTTTTCTAATCTTGTCATAGGCTTAGGCTTCTTCACAGGCAATTCTGTTTGTGTTTCTGCCTCTTCCCCTCTTTCTTCCTCCATCTCTGAAGGTGGGGTTGATGTGGGCCTGTCAATAATCTGTTCTCTAGGCAGGGTTGAAGCTTCTTCAAGAGAATCATACCATAATTCCTCATTTAAATCCTCTTGCTCTAGGGAAAGATCTTGATCTTTCCTTTTTTCCTCACACTTCCTCCTCTGTTCATTTTTAGAACTTTTCCTTCTCCTACAACTTGCTTGATAGTTTAAGGCTAATTGAACTATGTTGTAGATATAAAATACTTCTGCAGAAATTGAACGAGGCCCATTTTTTGCTTGAAATTCTTTCATTTCATATCCCACTAGCTTCCATTTATCTACATCTATCTTTTCTTCCTCTAAGAACCAAGGGGATGTGCGTCTTAATGCAGCCAAGAGTTTAGCAATCTGTACCCAGGTTACAAGTAAACTCTGCTCCTCAATTATGTTGATTATACTCTCTATAGTACCACTCCTGAATGGAGCTGAGGTTGCGTCTGGGGCTGAGGTTGAGTCAGCTGAGGTCCAGGGATTGAATATAGCTAACATCTGCCCCATTTCAGCTATAAGAGATTCCTGGTTTAGCCCTTAACAAGTTAAGTTCCTTATTTATCTATTAGCACGCTCACTTAATCTTTAACAAAGTTTCCTCGTTACTCACGGTTCTGGGTCAGAGAGACTGAGATCTAGATCGGAAGCTTTTCCACTGGAATCAGGACTGTGTCTGTCCCTCTTCGGGCGCCAGATTGCGAAGGTCTGGTCTAGCTCCTCTTGTCAGGATAAGCAAAAGTCCTTGCCCCACGTGTGGACGCCAAGTGTAGTGAGCTGTCGTCTCCAGAAGCTGCTGGATCGCTCTCTGGGAAGAGATCTGCTGTGTCTACTCAAATCTTTAAGACAGATTCTTCTTCCTGTAGTGAACCGTTGTCTCCAGGCAGTTGCTGTTAACTCTTGTCCTTAGAAGTGACTTCCCTTCCTGCAGAGAGCCCCGTCAGGCCTGATGTAATGCAGAGAGTCTTCTTCTTTCTCTGAGAGTCCTCTCTTTTATTCTCCCAGAGAATGGGCGTGGGATAATGCAAGGGCTTCTGGGAAGAACCACCCCAGCCAATGAGCTTGCCCCCTCTATCAAGTCAACCTGAGTTCTCACCTTGTAATTGTCCAGAAAACCTGAATTCTCACCTTGTCACTGTCCAGACAACCTCAGTTCTCACTTAGTAATCCTAACATGTATGCCCATCAGTTGGAATTTGGCTGAATAAGTTATAGTATAAGAATGTTGTGGAATATTATTTTTCTATAAGAAATGATCAGCAGAATGGCTTTAGAAAGGCCTGGAAAGATTTACATGAACTGATGCTAAGTGAAATAAGCAGAACCAGGAAATCATTATACATAGCAACATCAATATTATACAACGATTAATTATGATGAATGTGACTCTTTCCAACAATAAGATGATTGATGGCAATTCCAATGATCTTGTGGTGAAAAAAGCCATCTACACTCAGAAGGGGGATTGTAGGAACTGAGTATTGATCACAACATAGTATTTCCATGATTTTTCTTGTGGTTTGCTTGCTTTTTTCTCATTTTTCCCTTTTTGATCTAATTTTTCTTGTGCAGCAAAATTATTGTATAAATATGTATACATATATTGGATTTAACATATATTTTAATATGTTTAACAGATATTGAATTACTTGCCATCTAGGGGAGATGGTAGGGGGAAGGAGGGGAAAATTTGTAATACAAGGTTTTTAAAGGTCAATGTTGAAAATTGGATAGAACTATTTCTGAAGAATATTACTTTTAACAATTTTTATGAAAACTTATTGGAAAAAGAGAGGAATTGTGGGCAGGGAGATAAATTAGGAGCCTCCCGCAATAGTCTAAGAGCAAGGACATTGTGAATAGAGAGAAGATAAGAGATGTAAAAATATTGTGGTGGTATAATCAACAAGAATTGTCTATTGATCAAATATGAGGGATGAGAAAAGCTAGGATGACTCAAAGATGGTATGTGTGTGTATATATATATATATATATATATATATATATATATATATACATATACATATATACACACGCATACAACAACTTGGAGCTGGAATGAACTTTGAACATCATTTAGTTCAGGGGTTCTGAACACTTTTTATGAGTCTTAGAATTCTTTTACACTTTGATGTTTCCTATGAATTAGATTTTTTAAGTAGATAATTTTAAAATGAAGAATATTTAAATGTATAAAATGTCATGCATTATTATAAAGGAAATCAATTATACTGGAAGAGAATTAGCAACATATATTTATAAGTATATGTATATGTATACATGTGCATATATTATATTTATATTTCTATCTATAGATACAGATATTTTAAAAATACATAACAAGATATATTCCTAGATTTCAGGTAAAGAGCTCTAGATCTAGTCTACCTCACTCATTTTATAGAAAGTGAGGAGGGGGCAGCTAGATGGTGCAGTAGATAAAACACCAGCCTTGAATTCAGGAGGACCCCAGTTCAAATCTGGTCTCAGACACCTAGCACTTCCTAGCTGTGTGACCCTGGGCAAGTCACTTAACCCCAGCCTCAAAAAAAAATAAAATAAGATAAAATAAAATAAAATAAAGAAAGTGAGGCTCAGAGAAATAAATTTCATATACATTATGTCTAAGATCAAAGGAATATTATGATAGGTTTTACTCTGTTTCTTTGAGTTAAGATTCCAGGAACTGAAATTCATATAGAACAACTATATATACATAAATTAAACTAATCAATTTCAAAGGATTAATTTTTCTAAATCTCTAATGATGTAGAAAATTGGCTGAAAGGAATGTGAGTTAGGTCAGGGCTTTGTTGAAGCCAGTTCAAACTTGTACATGAGAACCTATCATAAAATTATTAGGGTGATCACTAACAGTGGAAATTAGCAAACATTTTAGATCAGAGCTTGATTTATTGTGATTGTCTAGATACAATAGAATGATAGAAAAAATGTCAAGACATTGAATTTATAAAAGTATAAAAGTGTATTTTATCTAAATTTTTACCACAAAAGCTTACTGAGAACTATTATGTATTAGGCACTATGTTAAACTCTAAGAACATAAATATAAATATTTAAGATAGTCTTTGATCTCAAGGAACTTACAAAACAATGAAGAAACATTTCTACATTTCAAAGAAATTTTAAAACTTGAGATGGTAGAAGACGCCTTATCAAAGGACATGATGGAAAAGTCAAAGAAACTAAAATGAGTGCCAGGGGTGGGAAATGAGGATATCTCTGAGACATTTGTTAAAACACATGCTCCTGAAATAAATTCTGTACTCAGCTCTACCACTAACCAATGTTAGGTCCCTGGAAAGTAAATTCTTCTTCATTCCACATAAAGCAAGATGATCTTACAGTTCTAAATCTTATGAAAACTAGGAATCTATAAGAAATAGAATCCCTAATAGTTTAAATTAACTATGTGCTGTGACACTAAGGAGCTGTTCAGTTCTATTGTTCTATGTTATTAAGCTCCTTCCAGTTGAAATTTTACTACTTTGATATTTCAAGTCTTCTTTCAATTAAGATATTCTATTTTCTTGGTTTATTTTTGGCAAACTCTTTCCTATCTCTGATCAGAGACTTAATTGCCTCCTCTGTAAAATAGGGGGAATGGGCAGTAAGATCTTCAACATTGTTTCCAAAAATAAAATTCTATTCTCTCTCTCTCTCTCTCTCTCTCTCTCTCTCTCTCTCTCTCTCTCTCTCTCTCTCTCTCTCTCTCTCTCTCTCTCTCCTATCTTTGTCCATATAAAGAGAAGTGTGTTATAATGCATTGAGTTCTATATCCAAAGTTATAAAGATCTAGGTTGAAATGTTATCTCAGAAATATCTTTCTTGTGTGATGCTGACACATGCCCTCATGTTTAACTACTAAATTTTCTCCCCTAGGAAAAATATGGACAATAACCAAAATACTTACCTCATAGATTGTTGTTAGATTCAAATGCAATGGCTTTTAAGCACATTCCAAATCTTAAAGTGCTATATAAATGCCAACTATTATTATTGTGCACACATAGGAAGAGGTTATATCACTTCTATAAGAAACTAGGTGCCCATCACTTTTAGCAAAGAATTGGCTAAGAGCTGTTGAGAATATCACACATACCTATATTCATTCCTTTTTGAATAAAGTGACAAATTCCAATCTTGGTCACTGGAGCACAAAATTAGCCTTTTGCTTCAGGGAAAGGTCAAGCTAGAAGGAAATAAACAAGAGGTTAGAGGCCCTGACCTGTATATGTACTGTTATGGAACAGTAAAAATGGCTGAGCAAAAAAGTTAATTTCTATTTTATACTGTGACATCCATAGGACCAGTTTCCACTTGGTATGGAGAGAAATTCCTAGAATGCTATTTTAGATGAAACACAAAAGCAAAATTTATCAGGATGTATGTTACTATTTAAAAACAGTCCAAGGTTATATGTTTTTGGTGTTTGGAGGAAATATTGTCTTATAACCTGAAGACTTTTCCATATTAATATATAAAGGTGCTGTCAAGCACAAAATATAATGGAATCCAAAGATATGTCTAGTTCCTTTAGAAAGTTCTTTAAATATTACCATATTTAAACTATTTTAGATGGATAGCAACTATCTCTTTTTTATTTGAAAGAACTGCTCATATTTTGAAAGAAGAACTCAAAGAAATTGATTTTTATAATGGACCTGTGCAATGTCCTGGTTAGCTTTCTGGAAGTCTTGGGACCAGTCTTCGTTTAAACAGAATAATCAACACGAGAATAGCCAGGGATGAAGTCCAAAGTCTTTATAATCTCCTTCACAGTCTGTCTCCTTCGCCTGGTGGTCCTGCTAGCTTTCTGGAAGCCCTCTGGAATGAGTCTTGCCTTTAGTGCAAGAGGCAGGAGAGCCACCAGGAAGGTCTCTATCCTGAAGTCTGTCTCTGGCTGAGTTTGTCACAGTTTATATACTCTATTACAATTACATTATTACAGTATATTGAATATAAACCAATCATTATATCACTAGGGAACCATTATTTGTTGTAAGGTTAAATCAATCATACCGAACTAGAGAACTCACATGTGAAACTAGATAACTATTGTCTTATCAATTCCACTGAGTTAACTCCTTGTTGTAGGATTAAATCAATCATTCTGAGTTCCTGCCCTATGCCCTCCATAGACTCTATCAGTCCAGACAATCACCTTTCATTGATGAAATACTTAAGCACTTCTTACTTTTAATTTGCATTTTAGATTCTAATGACTGGAAGAATTGACCAGAACTCAAGAAGCACTAGTTTCCAACATCTTGGCTGCTGATTCTTTCACCTTGAGCAGCTCAGTTGCCCTCTCTGACCCCTATTTTCCTAAAAAATAAAATGACTACTTTGTTTTAGATAGTTGCTCATATTTCAACTCTGTTATTCAGGGATTTTTATTGTTTTTCTTTTCTATGATTATAAAACTCTAAGGTTCCTCCTAGTTATGATTTTATTTTTGAATTTATTTTTTCAAAATTTCCTTCATAGTCTAATATTTTAGTTCATCTATGATATAAGTTTTTACTTCATTGCTTCTAGACCTATTCATTCTTCTATCTATAAAATTTCCTCCAAACTTGAATATTTTAACTCATAAGTTCTTTAATTTCTGGCTTTTATGTCTCTACATTCTTCTATCATAATTAGTCATTGAATTCCTAGTAATCCCTCAAGATCGAATTCATATATTACCTTTTTAATAATACATATATTGTCTATATTTGCATTTATTCATTTATTTTTATTGTATCTAGTATACAGACATACTTACTATATTTCTTATTAAAAGAGCTCCAAAAGAATAGAGATTATTCCATGATTTGTACTTGCAAAGCAAGTACTTAACATAATGCTTGGTATACAGAAGATATTTAATAACTGCTTTTTGATTGATTTTTATTAATTTATTTCCCTTGGTGCCAACTACAGGGCCTAGAGCAGACGTGTCAAACACACATATATGACTATAATATTTCTGAATGTAGCCCAAATTAGATGAATATGCCATGTTGTTAATATGTAGTTTTTCAAGTCAATAAGTGCCTATTAAGATCCTTATATATGATTTAGTGGTACTTTCCCATTTAAGGTTTATACTACTGACTTAGAGCATGTAAGGTACTTAATTATCATTTAATGAATAGAAGATGAAGACTTTAGAAGCCATTATTTCAGAGCAATGTTATTTTAAGCCCTTATCAATACAGTTGTCTAGTTTTTGCCTCTGTCTTGAAAAGAAATTGACTCCTTTCTGGCCTATGGCTGGGAAATTGTTCCATTGAAAAAGAGGATAAATATCTTTGATATTAATTTTTTCTTTTCTTTTTAAAAAATGTTTGTTTGCTTTTTTCCCCTCAGTCATAAAAAGATCTGTGTTGGAAAGAGCATGTGAAAAATAAGAACAGGAGGAAATCCCAAATTTTATTTAATAGGAAATGATGCTATCAATTTCAGGTTAACATCATCAAAGGATATTTTTGCATGTAACAATGAAAAAAGCCTCTTAAAATTCCAAGAAAAATCCAAGAAATTGCCTAGAATTATTCAGAGGTTATAAGAAATTAAATCAGAATATGACTTTCTAAAATGCCCCCAAATAATATATTCTTCAAAATTAAAACTATGTAGCAAAGAAATTAACTAGATATGAAATAAAAAGTGAAGTAGAATCATGTCTATAAAAGAACTCAGAGAAAGACAAACTGTTTTATATTTAAGTTGACCAAACAGGAGAATAATAATGATATTTTTAGGGCTAGAAAAAAACAAACTTGAATTTGAAATGGGTACCTATTTTTATATGATATTTGGTTTTAAAACAAGTTTCATATTTCCTGAAATCTATCCAGTCCTAAACCTTCTCCTGGACAATTAGTTGGCACAATGAATAGCTGCTCCTGGAGTCAGGAAGACCCATTTTTTAGCATCAACAATTATTAACTATGTGACTCTGGGCAAATCACTTAACCCTGTTTGTCTCAGTTTCCTTCTAAAAAACAAATTAAGGATGCAAATGTCAAAATACATTAGTATTTTCCCTAAGAAAATTCTAAATGTGGTCACCAAAAGTCTCAAGTGACTGAACAACAGGAAAAATCTCCATTCTCAGATTTCTATAACCTATTCAATCAGTCAATTCATAAATATTTATTTAGTATCTACTATGTGTTAGTTCCTATGCTAAAAATCAGAGGTACCAAAAAAAGGCAAAAGGCAGTCCTTGTCTTCAAGGAGTTATCAATCTCAAACTGCATGTCTCTTAGATAATTGGATAATTACCCAACACATTCAAATTTATCAGTTTTCATAAAAATCCACCATTTCTTAATTTAACAGGGGAAAAATCCTGTTACTTTTAAGGTCATCACTATAGTTTCAGTTACCAAGGCTAAAATCCTATGTGTCAAATCAAATTCACACTCTTCTACTCTTCCTCATATCCTATGTTCAATCAGTTGCTAAATATTGTTAATTCCTTCTTGCATAATATCTCTAATATATGCTCTTTTTTGGCCATCACTGTGGTACAGTTACTCTTTTCATCACATCTATATTATTGCAAAGCCTTTTTTTGACCTTCCTGCCTCAATATCTCCCCACTCTAGTACATTCTTTGTTGACCTATGAGTGATCTACCAAAAAATGTCATTCTTTTGATCATGTCATTCTCCTATTCAATAAATTCCACTAGCTCACAATTGCCTTCAGAATCACATATAAAATGGACTATTTGACCTTTAAAGCTCTTCATAACCTAGATTTTTATTTTTACCTTTTCAATCTTTTTATACTCCCAAATACTTGATATCCTATGACACAGGCTTTTTCATTATTCCTCACATAAAATATTACTTTGTACATTTACACTGGTTATTTCCCTACATACAAATGTTCTCTCTTACCTCTGCTTCCTATTTTTTCCAGCTACTTTCAGGTATCTGCTAAAATCACATGCAAGAAACCATTCTGAGTCCTCCTTAATGTTAATGCTTTTTCTCTAAGATTATTTCCAACTTATCTTATATAAATCCTACTTATAGAGAGTTTCTTGCATATTGTCTTACCCCATCAAGTTGTGAGCTCCTTATGAACAGGGAATGTTTAGACCCAGTATTTATAATAGTGCTTGATACATACTAAGAGCCTAATAAATGTTTGATAACTTGGTGACTGAGAGGCAGTAAAAAGGAAAAGAAAACATTAATAGGTTAAAACATTTAAATCAGAAAGTATCAAAAGGATAATAGACAAAGTAAATTTATATTTCGGATAAAATATCGTATTCCTTAATTAATGAATTATTATTCCAAATACAGAGGTACAACTCTTAAATGATGAGAGAAGAAAGTGAAGAGAGATGGGGAACACAAGAAACAACTTAAAAGGAGACATGGATGAAAGATTGTCAGTACCTTTATTTTCCATTTGGGTAGTCAGAGAGGAAGGAAGGCATGGTGAAGAGCACTTGCAGAAATACAGATTATAGGGGAAAGACTAGTAGGGGAGTGCAATTAGCAAAGTGGAAATGATTTAGAAGCAGGTGATAAAGCCCAAAAGAAATTAGAGAAGAATCATTCTTACCATTCTGGGGGCTAGGGTTGAGAACATCCCTACTATATTTTATTATCCCCATCTTCCAGCAAGAATTAGAATTACTGGTAAAAGATTCTTAGGAATGGTGATTATAAATTAATACAATTGAAGTAGAAGAATGGGTGCATAAGATGAAAATGCATGGAACTTTAGGTGGCAAAATCTTATCTGTTTTGGGGAAAAAAAAAGGTAAAACAAAGGAGAAAAAATGACAATAAAAGTAAATTACAATTATTTGGTATTTAACAAAATAACAGGAAAAATGGATGATTAGGAGGAGGAGACCAAGTTCAGAGTCTCATAAACAGAAAAAGAGGCAGAAGCTAAGTAAAGACTTAAAAAGACAAGGTTATATATTTCTCTGAGATAAAGAAATAGATCTAGATAAAATTAAGTTTATATGTTTAGTTATACATTAATATATAGTTAAATATTACATAATATATAGTTATATATATATATATATATATATATATATATATATACATATATATATATTAAGAAAGAATACCCAAAGTAACAATATTATTAAATATTATTGGACTGCATTTGTCAGTGAAAAGAATAAGAATAGATGGATGAATAAAGAAACAAAATAATTTGCTGCATATAAGAAACACACAAAGTATGTAGACATATACAGTGAAAATGTAGAGAGGAAATAAAATCTATTATGCTTTGAGTGACTTTAGAAAAGCAAGCATTGCAACAATAATCTCAAAGAAAGCAATGAAAATGACAAGTTAAGATAGAATAATAAGAATGCAAAATTATTCTTAAAGGCCTAAGAGGCAATAAGGAGAAAAAAAGAACAAAACACTACAATATACATGGACCAAAAGACACAATGACTGATTACTTAAATGAAAAATTAGGTAAACCAAAAATATATATATTTTTTCTAACATAATAAAAGAGGACTTAACATTCCTTTTTAAGAGCTTGGTATATCCAACATAAAGATAAAAAAGGAAATTACAGAATAATATTCAACTTGATTGGCTTATGTAAACTTCAATATAGGAATATTGAAATCATTCATATTTGCTAGCATCCCATGGTACTTCTACAAAAATTGAACATGAACAAAAAGTATATATAAATGAATGTTAAAATGAAATTAGATCAAATCTATTCTTTTAGATTATAACATTTGTAAATATAATAATAAATAAATATTTTCACTAGGTATAAACCTAACTGAAGATTTTAAGAAATGACATTCAAATAAGTGGGTCAAGTAATAAGTGATAATTTCAAAATAATTATTGTTAAGATAATTATAACAATAAGATAATATGCCAGAAATTTGAGGATATAGCTAAAGAAATATTCAAGGGAAAATTTATATGTCTGAAACTTTATATGAACAAACTCAAAACAAAACAATACAAAAAAATCAAGAAAAATGAATATGCAATTAAAAGACTAGAAAGAAGCAATTTAGCAGACCTAAATCAAGTTTTTAAAAAAAGCAAAAAATCTTGAAATGAGGAAAAGGATAAAACAAGAAGGAGCTTTTAAAGAAAATAAACAAATCAAAAGTTTTTTTTTTTTTTTTTTTTTTTTTTTTTTTCCTGAGGCTGGGGTTAAGTGACTTGCCCAGGGTCACACAGCTAGGAAGTGTTAAGTGTCTGAGATCAGATTTGAACTGGGGTCCTCCTGAATTCAAGGCTGGTGCTCTATCCACTGCACCACCTAGCTGCCCCCAAATCAAAAGTTTTTGACAAAACTAAGATTTGGGTTTTTAAAGACAAATCAATAAATTGTTAATTTTCCTCATCATGAAAAAGAGGGGGAAAAAACCCAACCCTCCTCCCTCCAATACAACATGAAGGAGCATTCACATCAAATTGAAAGGAAATAATAATGATCATTTGATATTTCAAAATTACTTGCCAGAATCTGAAGAATCAATGGACATTGATGAGTATTTACAATAATGTGCACTACCCAATGCTGTACAACCAGAAATAGACACCTTAGGCAACCTAATATTTGAAAAAAAAAATGAAGAAAACAATAAATGAATTGTCAAAGAAGAGGAAGGGGAAAAACAGGCATTAAGCCAGGATAGATTTATAAGTGAATTCCATAAAGTATTTGAAGAGTAATTAATACCTATGCTACAAAATTATTCTCAAAAACAGGGATAGAAGGCATTCTACCAAATTCCTTTTGTGAGATAAATACAGTCCTGGTATTTGAATGAGGAAAAGACAAAGCATAGGAAAATAGCTATAGACTAATTTTACTAATGAATATTAATACAAAAATTTTAAATAACATATTCAAATGGCAATAATAAAGCCAAAAAATATGCTATCACCAAATTGGAATTGTATCAGGGAACATAGGAAGGTTCAACATTACAGATACAATTATTGTAATTAATCACATAAATAATAAAGTTAACAAAAATTTATTTTACATAGAATCATGTTTATTTCAATAGATATTGAGAATGCTTTGACAGAAAAGTATTCTTTTATTTTAAAATGCTTTTAAAACGCTAAAAGCACAAACATCTAAGTTCCTATTTTTATGTGCTCAAAACATATTTAAAACCTACCACTAGTATTAAAGGTTTTGTGATGGAAAAAGACTAGAATAATTCACCCCACAATCACAGATTAAACAGGGATTGCCTTCATCATTGTTAGTATTTGATAGTGTCCTAGAGATAGTAGGTGAAGAAATAAACCAAGAGAAAAAAATAGGGAAATAAATAATAGCAAACTATCCCTATTTAGAGATGAGATAATAAAAAATACCTTAGAATCAGCAAAGAAACATTGAGAAAAGTAAGTTTTAACTAGGAAGCAGGACTCAATCAGTATTTCCATAACATAGGAAAAATATACAGAAATAAAAAATAATAGAAATTCTATTTGAAAGGCAAAATTAGTTTACAAAGTTAACACAAAATTTATACAAATACAACTACAAAGCATTCTTTATATAAATAAAGGAAGACATAGCTGGAGATAGAATTGTTAATATTATCTATTGGCAGGACTAATAATCAAAAATGAAATTAATAAGTAATTATAGATTTAGTGTAATTGCAATTAATTTACTAAGGGGATAGTTTTAAAAATGCAAATACGACAATAATAAAGTTCATTTAGAGCAAAAGTTGTTCATCTTGTGTTTGTGTATGTATGTGTGTGTGTATCTGCGTTTCTCTGTTATGTGCTTCTTTGTGTGGTAAATGTGGATCTCATTTTCAGAGACATTATAGTTTATAAATATATATAAAATTTAAAAATAAAACAGTACAATTTTATAAGATTACAAGGGAAATCAATTATATTGAAATAGTTATAAAAACAAGTTCACAAATCTTAGGTTAAGAATCTCCTACTTTAGAGGAACAAAAGTTCTAAAATCACAAGTGAAAATTGATAAAAGAAAGAAAATCCTTTGTGCTTTGCTGTGTTGATTTGATAGACATAAGCAAGCAAGGCAATACCCTATCTCAAAGGATCTTACATTCTAATAGAGGAGGTTAACACATATAGTTGGCCAAGAATGAGTATTTTGGAAAGGGTAGTCAGAGAAAAGAATGATTAGAAGAAGAGTACAAATAGTTGAAATGTTCTTTACAGAAATGGCAGTGAAGATTTGGAATTGGGGGGAATTCTGCTGCTGCTGCTGCTTCTGATGCAATAGGTGACAGGGAATGGCCTGGAACTGTGAGAATCTTGAGACTTGGATTGAGAAAAGGTGAGATGTGTCTAAATTATAGAGTTGGGACTTTCAGTTTCAGATAGAGCTGGAGATTACTTAACATGAAGGTAGAGAAGATGTAAGAAACAATCTCTTGGATTTCAATTTACAATTATTCAATAAAAGGGATTAAATTGTCTATAACTTTTCACCCCAAAATCTCACTATTCAACATTTTTCTTTAAAAATGTTTTAAAAAATAGAAACAAGGGTCTAAAATATATCAAAATAAGGAAAGGAAAGGGAACAAGCATTTTTTTTTTTTTATTTTAAAGCAAACAACTTTATTTATTTATTTATTTTATTAAAGCTTTTTATTTACAAAACATATGCATGGATAATTTTTCAGCACTGACCCTTGCAAATCCTGTTGTCCAAATATTCCCCCCTTCCCTTAACCTTTTCCCTAGATGCAATATATGTTAAGTAATGTTAAAATATGTTTTAAATCCATTATATGTATACATATGTATAGAATTATCTTGCTGCACAAGAAAAATCAGATCAAGAAGGAAGAAAAAAAACTGTGGAAAAAAAACAAAAACAAAATACAAGCAAACAACAACAGAGAGTGACAAAGCTATGTTGTGGTCCACATTCAGTTCCCATGGTTCCCTCTCTGGGTGTAGATGGCTTTCTTCATCACTGAACAAGTGGAACTGGTTTGAATCATCTCATTATTGAGGAGAATCACATCCATCAGAACTGATCATTGTACAGTGTTGTTGTTGCGGTGTATAATGATCTCCTGGTTCTGCTCATTTCACTTAACATCTATTCATGTAATTCTCTCCAAGCCTCTCTGAAATTATCCTGCTGGTCATCTTTTACAGAACAATAATAATCTATAGCATTCTTATATCATAATTTATTCAGCCATTCTCCAAATGATGGGCATCCATTCAGTTTCCAGTTTCTTGTCACTACAAAAAAAAAAAAAAAAAAGAAAAGCTGCTACAAACATTTTTGCACATGTAGGTCCCTTTCCCTCCTTTAAGATCTCTTTGGGATATAATCCCAGTAGAAACACTGCTGGGTCAAAGAATATGCACAGTTAGATAACTTTTTGAGCATAGTTCCAAACTGCTCTCCAGAATAGTTGAATCCATTCATAACTCCACCAACAATTTATGTGTCCCATTTTTCTCACATCCCCTTCACCATTGGTCATTATCATTTCCTGTCATCTTAACCAATCTGATTGATACATAGTGGTATCTCAGAGTTGTCTTAATTTGAATTTTTCTGATCAATAGTGATTTGGAGCACCTTTTCATATGACTAGAAATAGTTTCAATTTCTTCTTCTGGAAATTGTCTGTTCATATCCTTTGACCATTTATCAATTAGAGAATGGCTTGAACTATTATAAATTCGAGTCAATTCTCTATGTATTTTAGAAGTGAGACCTTTATCAGAACCTTTGAATGTTTGTCCAATTTATTGCTTCCCTTTTAATCTTATCTGCATCAATTTTATTTGTACAAAATCTTTTAAACTTAATATAATCAAAATTATCTATTTTATGATCAATAATGATCTCTAGTTTCTCCTTGGTAACAAATTCCTTCCTTCTCCACAGATCTGAGAGGTAAACTGTCCTTTATTTATTTATAATATTTATTTATTTATAATAATTTGTTTGTTTATAATATTCTTTATGTCTAGATCATGAACCCATTTTGACTTTATGTTGGCATATGGTGTTAGGTATGGGTCAATGTCTACTTTCTGCCATATTAGTTTCCAATTTTCCCAGCAGTTTTTGTCAAATAATGAATTCTTATCCCCAAAACTGGAATCTTTGGGTTTGTGAAATATCAAATTACTATAGTCATTGACTATTTTGTTCTGTGAACCTAATCTACTCCACTGATGAGCTGCTCTATTTCTTAGCCAGTACGGAATGGTATCTAACTACTTCATAATATAGTTTTTGATTTGGTATAGCAAGCCACTTTCATTTGCTTTTCTTTTCATTAGTTCCTTTGAAATCCTTGACCTTTTGTTCTTCCAGATGAATATTATTATTATTTTTTCTAGGTCATTAAAAATGTTTCTTGGGAGTCTGATTGGTATAGCACTAAATAAATAGATTAGTTTAAGCAATATTGTCATCTTTATTATATTCGCTCAACCTATCCAAGAGTACTTAATATTTTTTCAGTTGCTTAGATCTGACTTTATTTCTGTGCAAAGTGTTTTATAGTTTTTCTCATATAGTTCCTGACTTTCCCTTGGCAGATAGATTCCCAAATATTTTATACTATTGGCAATTATTTTAAATGGAATTTGTTTTTGTATCTCTTGCTATTGGATTTTTTAGTGATGTATAAAAATGCTGATGATTTATGTGGATTTATTTTGTATCCTGCAACTTTGCCAAACTTGTGGATTATTTCTAAAAGCTTTTTAGTTGATTCTCTGGGGTTCTCTAAGTATTCCATAATAACCTGCAAATAGTGATAATTTGATTTCCTCTTTACCTACTCTAATTCCTTTAATCTCTTTTTCTTTTCTTATTGCCAAGGCTAGCATTTATAATATAATATTGAATAGCAATGATGATAATGGGCAACCTTTTTTCCCCCATGATCTTATTGGGAATGGTTCTAATTTATCCCCATTGCATATGATGCTTGCTGATGATTTTAAATAAATGCTACTTACTATTTTAAGGAAAAGTTGATTTATTCCTATACTTTGTAGTGTTTTTAATAGGAATGGGTGTTGGATTTTATCAAATGCTTTTTCTGCATCTATTGAGATAAGCAAATGTTTTTTGTTAATTTGGTTATTCATATAGTCAATTATGCTAATAGTTTTACTAATATTGAACCAGCCCTGCATTCCCAGTATAAACCCTACTTGGTCATGGGGATAATTATATGTAATCTCTTTGCTAATATTTTATTTAAGATTTTTGAATCCATATTCATTAGGGGATTGGTCTATAATTTTCCTTCTCTGTTTTTGTCCTACCTGGTTTAGATATCAGTATTATGTCTGTGTCATAAAAGGAATTTGGTAGGAGTCCTTCATTCCATATTTTTTAAATAGTTAAATAGTATCAGAGTTAATTGTTCTTTAAAAGTTTGCTAGACTTCACATGTAAATCCATATGGTCTTGGGGATTTTTTCTTAGGGAGTTGATTAATAGCGTGTTCCTTTTCTTTTTCTAAAATGGGACTATTTAAGTATTTTATTTCCTCTTCTGTTAATCTGGGCAATCTATATTTTTGTAGGTATTCCTCCATTTCACTTATTAGACAAATTTATTGATATAAAGTTGAGCAAGTAACTCCTGATAATTGCTCTAGTTTCCTCTTCATTGGTGGATAGTTCTCCCTTTTCATTTTTGAGACTTACAATTTGATTTTCCTCTTTAAATTTTCTAATCAAATGAACTAAAGGTTTTTCTATTTTGTTTCTTTTTTTTTTTCATAAAACCAACTCTTAGTTTTATTTATTAATTCAATAGTTTTTTTAATTACAATTTTATTGAACTCTATTTTTAGAATTTCAAATTTGGTATTTGATTAGGGGTTTTTAATTTGTTCTTTTTCTAGCTTTTTTAGTTGCAAGCCCAATTTATTGATCTTCTCTTTCTCTATTTTATGGAAGTAAGCCTCTAGAGATATAACATTTGTCCTTATTACCACTTTGATTGCATCCCCCAAAGTTTGGTATGTTGTCTCATTATTGTCATTTTCTTAGATGAAAATATTGATTGTGTCTATCATTTGTTGTTTCACCCATTCATTCTTTAGGATGAGATTATTTAGTTTCCAATTTCTTTTTTGTTTATTTTTCCTTGGTACTTTATTGAATGTAATTTTTATTGTATCATGATCTGAGATAAATGCATTTGCTATTTCTGCCTTTCTGCAGTTGATTTTGAGGACTTTATGTCCTAATATATGGTCATTTTTTTGGTATAGATTCCACGAACTTCCAAGTCTCCATTCAATTTTTTCCAAAGATCTATCATATCTAGTTTTTCTGCTATTCTATTTACTTCTTTAAGTTCTTTCTTATTTATTTTGTAGTTTGATTTATCTAGTTCTGAGAGAGCAAGGTTGAGCTCTCTCACTATTATAGTTTTGTTGTCTATTTCTTCTTGCAACTCTCTTAACTTCTTTAGGAATTTAGATGCCACACCCCTTGGTGAATATATGTTTACCATTGACATTGCTTCATTATCTGTGGGGCCTGTTAGTAAGATATAGTTTCCTTCCTTATCTCTTTTAATTAGATCAATTTTTGCTTTTGCTTGATCTGACATCAGGATGGCTACCCTGCTTTTTTTACTTCACCTGAAGCATAATAGATTCTTCTCCGGCTTTTTACCTTTACTCTATATGTATCACTCTGCTTTAAATGTGTTTCTTGTAAACAACATATTGTAGGTTTCTGCCTTTTAATCCAGTCTGCTATCCATTTAAATTTTATGGAACATTTCATCTCATTCACATTTACAGTTAAAACTACTAATTCTGTATTTCCTGCCATCTTATTAACCTAAATTATACTTTTCTCTTTTCTTTTCCCCTTTCCCTCCTCCCCAGTATTTTACTTATGAGCATTACTTGCCTCAAGCAGTCATTCCCCTTAAGAGAACCTCTCCCTTTCTTATACCTTTCCCTTACTATTTCTTTTTTCCCTTCTACTTAGTCTACCCTTTCCCTTCTCCTCTTTTTTTCTCCCCCTTTTCTATAAAATGAGAGATGTTTTTCAGTGAAACCAAATATATCTAATATTCTTTCTTTGGGCCAAATCTGATGAGAATAAGATTTTCATACTATTTTTATCACCCTCCCTTATTATCCTCAATTATAATATGTTTTCTTTGCCTCTTCCTGAGACATATTTTCCCTCATTTTATGTCCACTTTCCCCCCTTTTTTCTGTTACCCCTTTCCATCTCTAGTTTCTTTTTTATATTATAACAGTAAAATCAGATTATACATGTACTCTCAATGTATACCCATATGAGAAATATGGCTCTCAAGATCTATTTTCTTTTTCAGTTGTTTTCCCAATTAGGTATTTTACATTTTTTTCTATTTTTTCATTTTTTTTGGTTTTACTTGACTGATTCATGTTGTCTCATTGATTCATTCATTTTCATTTGTTTAAATCTGAATTTTAGTCAGTTATTTTCTTCCTTTACTTTTGTTTACTTCTTTTTGTATCTGTTCAATTGATTTTTTAAATGAGTTCTTTTGTCCTATGCAATTTTTTTATCCATTTCAAAAATTCTGTTTTATAAAGGAGTTTTTTTTTCCCCACAAATTCTGTTTTTCTGAGAGTTGTTTTCTTTTTCTATTTTATCAGATTTATTGTTTAATGAGTTATATGCCTTATCTAAATCTTCTTGCAAAGTTTTCATCTCTTTTCCACAATTTTTCTTCTAGCTGTCTTTTAAGATCCTTTTTAATTTCTTCTAGTTCAGCCTTGTGTGATGGGGACCACATTTTTGGGTTTCATCTGGAGACAATTTGCTTATAGTCAGGGTTTAAAATCTGTTCTTCTATTTTACTATTAAAACTGTCTATTGTCAGAGTTCTCTTTACTTTATTGTCATTTAAAAAAAATGTTAAGGTCTGCTTTTAGGGCAGGGGAAGCTTTCCAAGCTTCCTCTGTAAGCAAAGGGTTCCCTTAGAAGTGGTTGTAGTCATGCTAGGTCAGTGCTGACTCATTCCTGCTGCTGGGTAGGAGTGGCCAGATTCTGTGAAATTCTGGAGTTTGGGGGTTCACTATTTACTGTTTGTGTTTGTGTTGTATGTTTTATAACTTTTCTGCTGATCTACTGGCTTGCAATCAAGGAAGAATGGCCAGAGATGCCCCGCCACATGAAGTTTGCTCCACCACACGAAGTCCACACTGCCCTGGGATTCTATACTGTTTGTGCTGGCATCTGTGTTTAGCCTGCTTATGCTTGTCTTGCCTCTTTCCATTCCCAATTAAAATAGACATTTTCTGGCCATCTTCAAAATTATCTTCTGCTGGTCATTTGTCATATTTCTAATATTTGTGGATTCTTTCAGTCCAGAGTTAATTAAGAGGCTGCATTTGCTAATTGGTCAGAGGGTTGTAGGAGAAGGTCAAAAAGAAAGAAACATTTGTCCTTGCCACCATCTCGGTTCCAACCCTGGAAGTCCCCAGGGAACAAGCATTTATACGTTTGTCATATGTCAGGCAAATTGCCAAGCACCTTATACATAGTATTATACTCATAGTGTTAGTAAAGACCTGGAAAAATAGTGGGCACTCATCAACTGGGAAATGGGTAAGGAACAATAAAAAGCAAACTAAGCAAACAAAAAAGCAAAAAACACCATGGCATGTAAATTTAAGAAAAAATATTAGTATGTAGAAAGAAATAAGGAATTTAGAAATTCAAAAAAAAGGAAATTTTTTCATATAAACTAATGTAGAATGACATAAACAGAATCAATAGAACAACACAAACACCTATAGTCATGCTAATTAAAAGATTATTAAAATTTATTAAACTAATTATAATTATTACTAACACTGAACTCTGAGTGACTGAAAAAAAAAACCAAAACAAAACAGTGAAAATCCTAGAAAACACATAATAAAACATATCTCTTCCTTCATGGGAAAAAATGTGGTTCAACTTTAAGTAAAATATTGTCTACTTTGTTTGACACAGTCACTACTATGTCACATGTTTAATTGCTTTTAGAATTCTATTGGGGGCAGTGATTAATATATAATATAATGGCATTAATAAAATATGAAAATGTTTAGAAGTCTACTTAAGAACACATTTTTCTATTGCTACAATGCACAGTTAAATGGACATGCTTCCACATATTGTAGGTGACCTTAAAGTAATTGCTGAACTGGCAGACTTGGTATTTCTTGTTTTATCTGCACAGAAAACTAACTAACAAAACCACAATCTAGTATTTCATTAATTGCCATCAATTGCACACAATTCCGCTACTTTTCCCCCAAATGCAGAATTAATGTGCTTGATTCCTTCCAATAAATGTTATACACTAGGAATATGACAGCTTTTTGACTTCAAAAACTTTGTCCCAAATTGGATTAGTCTCTTTCCCTCTTCATGCTGATTTCTTTATTTGAAAAGAAAGATTGACTAGATGGTCCATAAGTTCTCTTGCAGTTCTAACATTTTGTTGTTCTTCTATGTTCTTAAACACAACATGTCCCAAACTCAGTCTTTTCCTCTTTGTTTTTAAATGCGCACCCTTTCCGATCTTCTGGATCTATCCTTCACTATATATTTCCTCTCTATCCCTTTCTCTCTCCTATGACTATGTAAGTACTCATTCTATTCTGTATAATCACATGGGCTGCTGAAATTGAATCAAAAGTACAATAGTGACATTTGAAGTTGTCTGTCTAGCTAAAAACTAGAATTTCTTAAACCCTTCACCTTCCGCCAGTCCCACTGTGAAGAATGTGACAGGAAGCAGCATCAGGAGGGTCATATGAATATGTTTGCCTTTGAGCTTGTGTTTCTGGAACATCAATGTAAACTCAATATGTCCAAACAGCTATGTGGAACTTTCTTAAATCTTGAGAGAGGATAGGGAATATAATAATATTTCCAGCATACTCCAACTTTCCAGAGTCCTTTTTCACTATCTAAATGAGTTGTCAGGATGCATGAATCCAGTCAATAGGATATTAGTATGAAAATTTACAATAAACTGCTGCTATCAAACCTGATGCTGAATGATAGTTGAACAAGATATTAGTAGAAATAAGTAGATTGTATCATCTATATCCCTTCCACTCTTTTGTTCCTCAGGAATATTTATGTTGGAGCCTCTCCCATGGGACAGATATCTGCATTCTTGTGACAAAAACAAAAACTATAGAGAAGTTTCAACTTTTCTTGTTAGGTCAGAGATCTTTTGGAATAAATCCAGGCCCTATTCTCTCTTGCACTTTCAGCAAGACTATTTCTCTTCCTCCCTCTCCACTAGTGGTCAATACCACATTGAATATTGTGATCAAGGTGTTTGTTTAAGTGAATCTGAGTTGGGACCTAAGTTACCTGATTGCTTCCTTGGCTTTATATTTCTTTTACTGAACACAGATTATAGATGGATGATGGCACATGGATGGATGGATGGATAGAGAGATAGATAGAAAATAGACTAACTGATGCATACAAACATACAATATTGATTAAGCTAGAAATTCAAATACAAATTTCACAATAACCCCAGAATAGAAATATTCAGTTTCAACAATTACCTTGTGAATTGAGAAATTCAGAATTTTGAGTCATAGCTAATTTCTGAGGGAGAAGAGGGTTCTAATACTATAACCTTTTTGTGGAGAAATAACTCCAACTAAATGAGTAGCATTTAGAAGGACACTGTAGCTAAATGGATGAGGAATCATAAACTGTATCTGATGGGTCAAAAGATAAAAGTTTGTGAGCTGCTTGGATTGGTCAGATCCAAGAAGTGAATTATATCTCTGAGGATATTTTACTTTCTAATAAATCACAATGCAGGTCTTCATATATTAATTAAGTTGTTAATGTATGCTTATGAATCATTGGTGTTTTAAACATTTCTTATATATAGAGGAAATAAATAGATGACCTCTATTTGATATCAACTACTTTGTACTATGAGTACTTTTGTAAAAGGAACACTATATCCTTCTTTTAGGTCAGAATTTAGACATCTGTCAGTTTTGTTCAGATTATAAATTTTTACCCTGAGTTGAGGGAGGGGAAAGAAGGGAACGAAAATGAGGCAGAGAGAAATACATGTTTACCTTACCTTTTGAAGCATGTTGTTATTCTCCTTCTACTGAGTCTTGAGAATGGTTGAGCTTAGAATGGGAGTTCCTTTCTGTAAAAGGGCCTGTCTTGGTCCACAGGTAACTATTTCTGGTGTTCTATTAGAATGAAGTTCTAACATTCCCTGGATACAATGAACACAAACAAAAATTGTCAACTTACAAGAAGGAGAGATTGAATGGGTCATAGAATCCCAATGAAGACAGGAATTTAAGAGATTTTTCATTGACAAGGGGAGACATACCAACAAAGGCATGTAAATTTATCTGCTAGGTCAAGAGAGAATCATTTCTCTATGTCCTATGCTTTATTAGAATATTAGGCCATGAATAAAACCATAGTATATGCATGTGTGCTATTTTCCAAAATTATTTTTGATTTAATTAGGGATTAGGGAATGGTGGTGCAGAAGGAGGACATATCAGAATACTGTGATTCTGATCACAGTATTCTGAATACTGAGACCATTAATAAAGCAAATTCAGGTATTGCAGTAGATCATCTTTCATGACAAACAGCATGGAGCAGGACATCTGCTCTACCACTAAAGGAACTACTTGAACATGAGCAAAGAATCGCCATTCTGTAGATCTCAGTTTCCTTATTTTAAAAAAAATTACAGTAGTCTAGATCAGTGTAGTCTTAGCATCCCTTTATACACTTAAAATTATTGAGGATTTTTCAAATGCTTTTATTCATTTGGGATATATATATATATATATATATATATATATATATATATATATACATACTGTGTTACAAGTTACACATCTTAGAATATTGTGAAAATAATTTTGACCTTTTGGACCCACTGTCCTCTATATGTCATATACTTTGACCATTTGTCAGTTGGGGAATGGATTGTATTCTTATAAATTTGGCACAGTTCTTTATATGTTTTAGAAATTAGTTATTTGTCAGAAACACTGACTGTGAAAAATTTTCCCCCAGCTATGTACTTGCCTTACAATCTTATTTGTGTTGGTTTTGTTTGTGCAAAATCTTTTCAATTTAATGTAATCAAAATTTATACTGCGTATTCTAAAATTTCTGTTCTATATTGTAGTAGTGAAGTAACTTTAGTGTCATTAATTCTGCCCCATTTCCTTTTTACATCATATCCCAAGTATCAAGATCTGTTTCTTCAGTTCAATTATAAATTTTAATATAAGTAAATATGTTTGTTTTGTTAAGCATAATAAAGGATGTTTATTTTAAAAATAAACATCTAATCCAATTCTTTCATTTAACAGGTCAGGAAACTGAGTCCCAAGAAGGTGAAATGATTTGTATCTGAGATCATACAGCTATTTTAATTAGTAATTGAGCTGGATCTAGAACGCAGTTCTTTTCAAATGCAGTATAGGGTTCTATGAATATTAGATAATTTTCATTTCTGACATTCAATCTTCTTACTCCTAAAATTCTTTTAGCAAACATCTTTGGACATGTTATCTCAGGTCTTTAAGCTTCATCTGGGAAAACAGATTATAAATTTCCTGAGGGCAGAGACTGTTTTATTTTTGCAAATCTTTCTACTGTATGCCTGATATATAGTAAGTGCTTAATAAATGCTTGTGGACTAAATGAAATTAGGCACTTAAACTAGATAATTTTTAAGATCCCCTCTGGGTCTAAAACCTATTAACATATGATTCATGGTCTTTTATAGCTCTTAAGCCCTGACTTAAAATAGCTATTTAGAAAATTTTGTTATACTGATTGACTGAATGAATTAAAGAATTAAAGAAGCTTATTTCATTGCCTAAGCAATAACAACAATTTCAATGAAATCTACTCTGAATAATCACTCAGTTTTCAGTGAAGTCATTTGTTTGATTAAGTAAAGAAAGATTTGCTCTTTTAAAAATCAATTAAGATTGATTGCAATTAATTTAAAGAAGGATGTACTATTTACTGTTCATCTACATCTTTCATAATGGGTTGTTCAGTCAGTTTGTGTCAACCAGGTTTAGTCATTTTCCTAATGATGTTTAAGTTTGAAGAGTTTGAAGATTTGGGATAAGAGCTACTTACTGCAACCTGTTTGACTGGTTATGGAAAAAAAGAAGTACTAAAAAGCATAAATCTGGTGTGAAAATAAATGAATTTTATACTTTACGTAGCTAATGTGTTCTTATTAATTTTATGCATTATTTACAAAGATAGTTAATCATATTGATCTTAGCAAAATATGAAGTGTTATTACACCAACAACTATATTTAACTAAGATAAAGGTAATAATTTTCAATTAGCAGAAATTACCACTAATAAGGTTGGGGGTGGAGCAGAAAATTTCTGATCTAGAAGAGCTGGCACATTTATGGTGTTATGTAAATTGCCAGAACTTTAAATATACATATGTCTTGTATAATATTAAAAAGGTGTCAAACACATAATTATTAAATGCATCAAAGATACAGACCATTTTACTGTTCCTTTAATTATCCTTGGGAAGAATATTTATTGCATATAATTTTATTTTTTTTCCTTTTCTCTACAGATAACAATTAAAATTAACTAACAGCTCAATTATTTTGTTAATGAAGCGGTTTCCTTTATCACAAATGGTGTTTCTTCTTTCCAAATGTCCTCTTTTTCCCCATCAATCAAATATCATCTCATCCTATGAGAAAGAATGGCAAACAGACACTAAGTAGGAAGTGAAGGAAGTAGAGAAAATGATCAAAGAATATTTTAGATAAATGAATTGTCTTACTTTTCTGGTCTCATTCCCATGTGTGAAAACTGAGAGCCATAGACTTGTCCAGAACCAACTTTTGTTTAAAAAAAAAAAAAAAAAGTCAATCTCTATACATAAAATAGGCATGCATATAACACTTTAAAATCTGTAAAACACTATATAAACATGATCTCATTTGATACTCCTAAAAAAGTTGTAAGTTACCTTGTAAGTTAAATCCTAGAAATACTATCATATCCAACTTTATAGGTGGGAAAACATCCCATGATGACGAAGGTCAAAAGAAAAGGTGGCAAAATTTGAAACTAGCTTTTTCTGACTTTACATACATTTTTATATGTATGATATATATTCATTCTCAAGGAAATGGAAAATAAGTTTTAGAGCACAAACTGTTCTGAGTTTAGGACTCATGTATATATATATATGTGTGTGTGTGTGTGTGTGTGTGTGTGTGTGTGTGTGTGTGTGTGTGTGTGTGTATAAATATAATTTAGGCAATCAGTGGCATGAAAATGACTCATTAAAGGAGCCATTTGATTGTATGTATGACCCAATAAATCAGAATTTCAGAATTGGACTTTAGAGTCCATCTAATTCAACACAAGAATCATCATAACTGACTTGTCATTCAGTTTTTGTTTAAAGACTTCTAGAGAAATGGATAAAAAAGAAAGAATCATTGTTTTTAAGGGCCTTACATTCTTTTGAAGGACACACATATATACAGAATAAAGGCAAAACTGCTTAGGTAAGGAAGAGTATTACTGGAGAGACTTTATAAAACATTCACATAGAATATGATGCTTTATCTAATTTTTGGAGGAGTAAGGGATACTATGAGGTGGAGGTAAGGAGGAGAGCTTTTCAGGTTGGGGCAAGGATACAATAAAAGCACATTAAAAAGATATGCAAGAAATTTCTTTTGTTTGCTTGTTTGTTTTTTTAGTGGAGGGGAAAGTAGTTAGGGCCGATCTCACTCTCAGTGGAAATGGTTCAATGTTAGCGTGAAGTGATGTAGTGTTATGTGTGTGGGTATGTGTGTGTATCTATGTATGTGTATGTGTGGTATGTGTGAGTGTGTGTGTGTGTGTGTGTGTGTGTGTGTCGTGTGTGTGTGTATGTTGAGCACAGAAATTAATCTCACCTAACAGGGAAGTAGGAAGGAAACAGGATAAGAGATACGGAGTGAGGGAAAAGGGAGGAGAGTGATAAAAGGGAAATTGAATTAAGGTATGTAGTGATCCGACACAATGCAGTTCCCCCCCCCAAAAAAAAAAACAGGTTTAGAAAGAGAAAGATAAAAGATGAAGGACATTGAAGACATAAATGTGATTGTGAAGGGGATGAAATTCACTTCCAGAATGAAAGCAGATAATAGAACTGGATTAGAAATTAGATTTTTTGGTTTTTTTACAAGAAATATATTTGAAACAAAGTCATATGCAAAATTAAAATAAAGAATTGGAGAAGAATCTATTATATTTCAGCAGAGATAAAAAGGCAAAAGTAGGCATAATGATCTCAGAAAAAGCAAAATCAAAATAGACCTAATTAAAAGAAATAATGAGAGAATGACATTTTGTTTAAAATATATAAAAATTACTGCAAATTTCTCTGGTAAAGTCCTTATTTCTCTATTATATATGGAACTGAGTCAATATTATAAAGATAAGAGCCATTCCCCAACTGATAAATAGTCAAAAATATGAGGAGGCAGTTTACAGAAGAAAACAAAATTAAAGTTAACTATAGTCTTATGAAAATAAGTAATAAATCACTTTTGACTGGAGCAATTCATATTAAAACAGTTCTGAAATAGTACTTCATACTTATCAAATTGGCTAACATGACAAAAAGAAAAATGACAAATTCTGAAAAGGATGTGGAAATACAGAGACACTAATACAGTGTGAAATAGACTGACTATTTAAATATGTGTATGTATATATTACATGCATACATATATATACACACAGAGACATATATATATATATATATTACATAAAACTAGATACAAAATAAGAAAAAAGGCAAAATAGAAAAATAAAAAATAAAATAAATTATTATGTGCCCAGCAGAATACCAGGGAAGATTCAAAATATGTAATAATACATTTCCATATCAAGAAGGCATATATAATAATAGAAGACATTATAGTCATGACTGTCCATTCATTAATTCCTTGTACTTATTCTTTTTTTCTTTGCTGTGCACTTTTTATTTTATTCTTTTTATCCCATTTCATACCCCAAACAAACTCTGTAGGTAAGCACAGGTATATTTACACACACACACACACACACACACACACACACACACACACACACACACACATACCCATACTCATATATGTATCTCTATGCACATATATAACCCCCCACATATATACATACATATCTTCACATATATAGACATACATCATAACAATATTAATATGACTCTGGCAATACTACTGATGGATGTGTCTCCCAAAGAAATCAAAAAAGAAAAAGAACCTATATGTTCATTTTATGACATTCATATATATATATAAAACAGATTTTTTTCCCCAATAGTAAAGAATCGGAAACCCATCAATTAAAGAATGGATGAACAAGTTTTGATATAAAATCATTAAGGAAGTCATTTCAGAAGAAAATAAAAACTATTAAGTTCTAACTATATGAACTGATGCATAGTGAAGTAAGCAGAACCATTGTTTACACTAACAATAGCACTGAAGTAATGATGAACTGTGAAAGACTTAGCTACTCTAATCAATACAATGATCTAAGACAACTCCAAAAGTATCATGATGAAAATATACTGTCTGCCTCCAGAAAAAGAACCATTGAACTCTCAGGCCAAATTGAAATACAATTTTTCATTCTTAAAATTAGTTTTTCCTTTTTTCTGGGTGTGACTTGGATAATATGGAAATATGTTTTGCATGATTTTGCATGTGTAACTGATTTTATATTGCTTGCCTTTTCAATTGGCAGGGGAAGGAGGGACAGAATTCTGGACTCAAAATTTAAGAAAAAAAGAAGAATGTTAAAAATAAATAACAAATTAAATAGAAATGAATGAAAACAAAAAGAAAAAGGAACAGCAAAAAGGCCTGTTCAGCTACATAATATGTAGGGAAATCACCAATTCCTTGAAATGAGCTTATCACATGGACCTAAGAAATTATAGAAAAAAGAACAGCAAAAAGGCCTGTTCAGCTACATAATTTGCAGGGAAATCACCAATTCCTTGAAATAAGCTTATCACATGGACCTAAGAAATTATTCTAGTTAACCTCCCTGGAGCCTCTAGTTTTTAAGTGCCTTTCCTAAAATGTGGTTTCCTGAATTGAACATGACACTCCAAATATCATATGCCCAAGGGAGAACAGACTGGAATTATTACCTCTATTCTGCTATATTCTATGCTTACAAAAATTAGACTTCAATTTCACACTATTAACTCATGTTGTCTTATACATTCACAGCTTTCTTTTTTAAATTAATAAGAAAGATTTTACATTTATCCTTTTAAAATCATCTTTCTAAGGAAAGTCCAAAAAAACTTGGTGTATCAGAAAATTTTAAAATATTGACTCTTGACATGATTAGACCTGACTTTAGGGAAATTACTTTGATAGCAACATGAATGAAGGATTGGAATGGAGAAAGACTTGAGGGAGAGAATCCAATAATGACACTATTGTGGTAGTCCAAGCAAATGGTAATGAGGCCCTAAATTAGGGTAATGGCTATCTAAGTAAAGTGAAGGGAACATATATGAAAGATGTTGTAGATATTGAAATATTTGTACTGATTAGATATATGGGAGTGAGGAAAAGTGATAAATTGAGAATTATATCTATAATGTATACATACTAGATAATAAGAAGAATGATGTTTCACTCAACAAAAACAGGAAAATTTTGAATAATGATAAGTTGGGGGAGAATAAACTTCTATTTGGGATATGCTGTGTTTCAGATGATTATTAAGATGAACAATTTGATATGTTCAAAAGACAGTTTGTGATGAGATGCTGGATCTGTCAAGAGTCTAGAGCCCTACACAATGTTTCGGATAATGATCTTATTTCTCAAATACATAGAGAATTATAAGAATACAAGTTCATTCCCCAATTGATAAAGTCAAAGGATATGAACAGTTTGCAGAAGAAAAAAAAATAAAGCTATCTATAAACATATGAAAAAAAATTCTTAATCACTAGTGATTAGAGAAATATAAATTAAGCCATCTTTGATATACAACCTCAGACTTATTAGCCTGACTAATATATACATAATGGAAAAGGAAAATTATAAATGTTGGAGAAAATCTGGGAAAATTGGAACATTAATGCATTATTGGTAGGTTTGTGAACAACCATTCTGGAGAGCATTATGGAACTATGACTAAACGGCATACCTTTTGATTCAGCAATACCATTTCTGGTTCTGTATACCAAAAAGATCATAAAAAAGACAAAAGACCCACATGAACAAAAATATTTATTACAACTCTTTTGTGGTAGCAAAGAATTGAAAACTGTAAGAATGTCCATTAATTGGGATATGGCTGAGCAAGTTGTAGTATATGAATGTGATGGAATACCATTATTCAATAAAAAATGATGAGAAGGAAGATTTCTTTTTTATGTTTTATTTATTTATTATTATTTTTAAAATAATAGCTTTTTATTTTTCAAAATACATGCAAAATATAATGCAAAGTACATTCACCTTTGCAAAACCTTCTGTTCAAAAATTTTTCTCCTTTCCTTCCCTATCCCCTCCCCTACACAGCAAATAATCCAATATAGGTTAAACATTTGCAATTCTTTCATACATATTTCAACATTTATCAAGCTGTACAAAAAAAAATCAGATCAAAAAGGGGGAAAATGAGGGGAAAAAAACAAGCAAGAAAAAAACAACAAAACAATAAAAGATGAAAATACTAGGTTTTGATCCATATTCAGATTTCATAGTCATCTTTTGTGAAGTCCAAACTAGCTCCCTGGAGGCCTCAGGATCCACCAGAGTCAGGATAAGTAAAAGTCATTGGACTTTAGGGGGAGAAGTAAAAGAAGCAGGCAAACTGCCAGGAGTTTTACCAAAGATCTCTTCTTGATTCTGGAGTCTAGAATCTCCACCTTTCTCTTCCTTGTCCAGCCCCCAAGTGAAATCTGGCCTCTTTCACCCCACCCTCTAATCCTTGCTATGATTATCTTAATACCAAACATTGAGTAAACACCAAACAATGAAAAGAGCCATTTTTCCACACATATGCTAATAGAGTCAGTGTCTCATATTGAATAGGTAATTAGCCTTAAGTGCTTGGTTGTCTGATTTAAGCACACCTTTTCATAGTTTCAGCCTTTTCTACTCTTTCTGGATTCAGATGATTTCTCCAGCATAAGAATGTTGGAATTGAACTGAATAATCTCATTGTTGAAAAGATCCAAGTCCCTCACTGTTGAGCATCACAAAATCTTGTCTTGCTATGTACAAATGTTCTTGTGGTTCTACTCACTTCACTTAGCATCAGTTTATGTAAGTCTCTCCAGGCCATTCTGAAATCATCCTGCTGATTGTTTCTTATAGAAAAATAATATTTCATTACATTCATCTACCATAACTTATTCAGCCATTCCCCAACTGATGGGGCATCTACTCAATTTCTTGCCACTACAAAAAGGGTTGCACAAAAATTTTTGCACATGTGGGTCCCTTTCCCTCCTTTATGATATCTTTAGGATACAAGCCAGTAGAAACAATGCTGGATCAAAGGCTTTGCATAGTTTGATAGATCTTTGGGCATAATTCCAAATTGCTCTTTAGAATAGTTGGATCATTTCACAACTCACCAACAATGTATCACTGTCCCAGTTTTCCTACATCCCCTCCAACATTTACTATTATATTTTCTTGTCATCTTAGCCAATCTAAGAGATGTGAAGTGATATCTTAGAGTTGTCTCAATTTTGAGCAGGCAAATTTCAAAGAAATTCAGGAAAGTCTTACATGACCTGATGCTTAGTGAAGTGAGTAGAATCAAGAGAACAGTGTACACAGTAACAACAACATTGTAAGATAATTGAATAACAATAATGAACTCATAATATTTTAAAGTTTATAAAATGTCAATTATCTTTATTTTATGACTGAAAATAATATTGAGGGAATAATATCTATAATTTATCTCTCTATCTTTATTTCTCTTTTCTCTCAAATTTCTTTGTCTGTTTGTCTGTCTCTCTGTTTCTCTGATTCTCCATTTCTCTTCCATTTGAATCAATCACTGAGAAAGAATTTGTTAAGGGAAGTGTGGCAAATGCTGAGAGTACCATACAAATAAAGGAAAATCCCATTCCTCAAGTTCTTACATTCTAAAACAGGAAGACACAAAAAAGGAAGCTAAAAAGAGGGGGAGAAGTCTGGAAAAATACAGTATCATAGGAAAGCAAGAAATGTCTGGTTTGTGCACATATCTTGAATGGAGAATCTAGGAAAAACCCTTTATCCTCTAAGCAAAATGTCTTAGGAGCTAAGGGGACCAAAGTTCAAAGAATGGGGATGAATCAAATATCTCCAGGTGCAGCTTATTTCCTTTTTGAATAATTCAAATTGTTAGTATATTTTCTTTCTTATTTCAAGCATAAATTGCTCTTTTTACCACCATAACCTCAATGATCCTAGTTCTACAACCTAGGTCCAAACAGAATAAATTAATTTTTTCTTATATGTCATGATTCTACAAATATATTTTTAAAAAGTTATCATGCTTCCCCAAATCTTCTCTTACTCAGTTTAGATGACCTTAATTCCTTCAAGACACCCTCACCAGACATGGTCATCATCATTTGGACACTCTCTGACTTAATATTTCCAAACTTAGCATAATAGTCCACAAGGTCCTGAACATTATTTTTTTTCTTTTTCTTAAAGCTTTTTAAGCTTTGTTTGTTTTATTTTCAAAATTTAGGCATAGATAATTTTCAGCATTCACCCTTGCAAACTCTGTGTTTCAGTTTTTTCCTTCTTTCCCTCATCTCCTCCCCTAGATGAAAAGTAATCCAATATATATTACACATATGCAATTCTTCTATGCATATTTCCATAATTATCATGTCATGCAAGAAAAACCAGATCAAAAAAGGAAAAAATGAGAAAGAAAATCAAATGCAAGCAAACAACAATAAAAAAGTGAAAATACTATGTTGTGAGGCATACTCAGTCCCCATAGACTTTTCTCTGGGTGAAGATAACTCTTTTCATCACAAGACTGTTGAAACCGGCCTGAATCACCTTTCTGTTGAAAAGACATCAAAAATTCATCAAATTGATCATTGTAATAATTTTGCTGTTTCTGTGTATAATGTTCTCCTGGTCCTACTCATTTTACTTATCATTAGTTCATATAAGTCTCTCCAGGCCTTTCTGAAATCCTGCTGATCACTTCTTATAGAAAAAAACAACATTCCATAACATTCATATACTATAACTTACTCAGCCATTCCTCACCTGTGGTATCCACTCAGTTTCCAGTTCCTTAACATCACAAAAATGACTATTACAAATCTTTTTGTACTTGTGGGTTTTTTCCCCTTTTTTATGATCTCTGTGGGATACAGGCCCAGTAGACAGTGCTGTGTTGAGGACTGAAACTCCAAAAAGGTATGCTTAAATCAGACAACTGAGTGCTTGAGTCTAATTCCCTATTTGATGTGAGACTATTAGCATATATTTGCATAATGGCTCTCTCCCCATTGGTGCTTGCTGAATGTTTGGTGTTAAGAAAATCATAGGCAAAGATTGGAGGGTGGTGGGAGAGAAACCAGGATGAGGAGGAGAGAGATTGGTGACTCCGGACTCCAGAATTCAGGATAGATCTTGTGGCAACTTGCCTGCCTGCTTTACTTCTCTCTCTAAAGACCAAGGACTTTGATTTATCCTGACTCTGGCTGACTCTGAAGTCTTCCAGGGAGCTAGCCCGCATTTTACAGTGCTGGATCAAAGGGTATGCAGAGTTTGATAGCCCTTTGGACATAGATCCATATTAGTCTCCAGAATTCCTGATTCAGTTCACAATTCCACCAACTATGTTTTACTGCTTCAGTTTTCTCACATCCCCTCCAACATTGATCATTACCTTTTCCTGTCATCTTAACCAATCTAAGAGGTGCTGAACACTATTTTGAATAATGATAATGCTTTCATTCTGAAATTACTTTCAATTTTTCCTGTATTTTGTATGTTCTCTCTCCTGTTCAGTTGTGGACTTCTGTGACAGCTAGAACCTTTTTTTCTTTTTTTTTTTTTTTTTTTTTTTTTGTAACTCCAGCTCTTAATAGAGTATATGATACTTAGTAAGTGCTTAAGAAATGCTTTTGATCTGATGTGGTCTGTGGACATGATAGAAATTATGATCTAAAAACACTTTAGATTGCAGCTATGTCAATCTCACTTAAAGAAAATGAATGAAATGAAAGCCCAGGGTAATGAGAGAATGTGCATAAGATTATATAATAAATTAGTGGTGGAGGCAGACTAGAACTAAGTTCTGTCTCATTCAGGTTCTGTGCTCATTCTCCTATATAAGTCATAAGGGACAACTTGTCTCTAGGGAGTTGCCGTATTTCAATTATTTACAATTCTGCTATGTTTCTTTTTATCAAGATGGAGTGTCTATTCTGGATCCCTCTGACTCTGCCCAATCCTATTTTCTCTTTCTCATTAAGCATTTCATTGGCCAAAGGACTGAACTATTCCACTGGAGTTGCCAAAGGATTATTCAAATCCATTACTTTCTGTTTCAATAAATAAGTTTTAATTGAATCCTCACCGAGTCTAAACTGATGCCCACACATAGAAAAAAAATCCCCAAAGACAATTAGGTAATAGTCTTGGCACAAAAGGAAACCTACTTGGATGATGAATGTGGTCTTTGGAGATAGTTAGTTGAAAACAGGATAAATGGTATATTTCATTGTATTCTATCCAAGAATCATGATGCCCAAACAGCTTTAGAATACACTAAATAATCATAAGGGTAAAGATTGATAAGATTAAGCATATGATGTTACAACTGGCAGGGGCTTTATAGTCATATAACTACCGTAACATGTTAAAACTGGAAAGTTCTTAGAGATAACAAATTCATAGAATTTTAGAATTGAAAGGGACTTAAGAGAATATCAAAGTGAGAATTCATCATCAGGAGGACCATCAGGTACTTGTGGTTTTAACTGTTAAAACTTTCTGCAAAATAAAATGCTTTCTATTTCTTTATAAAAAGCATGGTGTGCTCACATCCTAGTTCTCTGCTTACTGCATCAACTGAAATATGACATTGTATATATAAGAAGAAAAAAAATCACCAATGATAATATATAACAGTAACTATGAGATAAGATGCAACTATGTTCCAGAGTTTAAAGGGAAAAAAAAGTGACTGTGCCTTCCACAGTTATTATAGTTAACAGATAAAAGCTTTTTTGTTGTTGTTGTTCTTAGAACCTGTGCTCCCTCAGTCCCCAAATAGTAACAAACAGTGGGGTGACAGTGGAAATAGGGATTGGTGGGAGGTGGGGAGATAGCTAAGAATAATTCAGGTGATGTGTACATTTGTTCCATCTTTGCAGATGTATTTTAATCACCTTGCCTCCTGCACCTAGATGCTAAAAAGAGAATACCTTCTTCTCATGATCTCAGAGAAAAAATAATAATAATAAATCAGCAATGTGATTTTATTTTCTTCTTTCCCTGAAGAAAGAGAATGGAAAGGGGAAAAAGATTCCTTCACATAAACAAGAAATAAGGGATGGCGAGGTGAAGATAGGCAGGGATGGAATGTTAATAATGTGAGGCAAGACACTCTGGAGAATACAGTCATCCCTCTTTTGATTGAAGATGAGGTGCCAGAGGTGGTTTGTTATGGCTTTCTCTCATAGCAGTAATGAAAGAGAGAGATAAAAATATATATACATTAGTAGGAGCAACGACCAGAATACATTAATGAAGAAGAGGTGATTGACCTAAGAAGTATAATAGTGTGTGTGTCTGTGTGTCTCTGTGTGTGTGTGTGTGTGTGTGTGTGTGTGTGTGTTGCTGCCTGTTTTTCCCCCTAAAAGTGGCTGGATTTCGATAGCCACAGAAAATGATTTTTACTTAAATTCACATGCTAAACCTGATTAATGCCATTGTATGTCTCATGGAATCATATAATGTTGGTGTAAGGAGTCTTGCATCATGCAGTTCTTGCCATTCATGATTTCTCCAAATTTTTGTTCAAAAACAGTGGAAGCTGCATATCCAATTGTTTAAAGCCAATAGCTAGTGATTTGAAAACATCTGCATTTATGAATAGCAAAAAAGTAATAAACAATCAGTACCTACCTTTTCCTCTCCTTCCTCCAATAGAAATATATATAAAGAAAGCAAATAATTAATTTACTTAGTTGGAATGTTTGCCTTTCTCTTTCTTTAAATAAGAAATTCTTCTTCCAGATTCCCACTTTACAAAACTAGCTGAAAATAGACATCTGTCTTCCTTTCTCTTTTTTTCAGAAATAAGGAATCACAGGACCAAATTCTGCCTTTCTATATGTTAGACATAAGAATCATTAAATGTTCCAGATTGGAGGACTCCAGATAATACCTAGGCCACTGTCTTTTTTTTTTTTTTTAAACATATGATGAAATTGAGGATCACAAAGTCAAGTGGCTTTGCTGAGATCATGCGGGTAAGAAAGAGAAAAGATGAAATTTGAATCTAGTTTCTCTGATGACAAATCCAGGATTTTCTGCCATACAGTGCTGCTTCCAATCAATAGTGATGATTAGGAGTCAACAGGGAAGGTTTCAAGCTCACAAACTTAAAGAAGCAACAATTAACAATGAGAATTTTTGGTTTAACCTATATTCAATAAAGTAATTTCCTTTAAAATACATCTAAAAGGTCACAGTGCAGCTCCTAGCTAAATCCTTTTCTTGAGAAGGAACCCGCTCATTACTGAGGAAGTACATTCCACTTAAAAAATGGCTCTAACCATTATGAAGGTTTTTTTTTTTTTTTTTTTTTTTTTTTTTTTGGTTTTGTTTTGTTTTTACACTATGCTCAAAAATTCCTCTGACTTCAGCACACTATCCTAATTAATAAATGATTTTCATTTAGATATGATTCATTTCTATCATTGTATCTAATGCCTCATCAGGCAGAGAAAAGGGCCTTATTGAGGAGGGAAGATTTGAGGATGATTCCTTGATAGAATATACTACTAAGAACAGTTCAGGAGAAAATGGAAAAACACAGATAATTTGCCTATGAATTTGGAATAATAAGTCCTGTATTGAAAGAATACTATCTTGATAGAGTGTCAAGGGAAAAAAGTATAAAGAAATCACAATAACATTTTGCTCTGAATTAGTGTAAATGTGTTAGTAAATGGTAGTTTTATTTTCCACAAAAATCTGAATTTCTCTGTTTCTTTATATTCTATACAAATCTAATTATGATTTTTAAGTCTACAATATGACAGGCATAAATAGGAGACCAGGGTTTGAAAGCAATATAGAACATGTTTTAACACTGAAGCAGTTACACCTGGATATTAACCTCTTTAGAGCCTCAGGGACATATGGCTCCCATCCAAGGGGCCAGCACCTGTATACTTCCATGGTTTGGATACCTGCCATATGTCTTTACTTCTCCCTGAAATATTGGACCACACAATCATTATTGTGAGAAACTTTGATGTATACCATCTACTCAATTAAGGGTGGGAGGACTAAAGCAGTGATAAGAAAGGAAAAGGGACAGAAGTTATAAGGGGTCTAAATAACCTATGTTACCTTTCACTGATGATGTTATAAAATCTTTTCTGTCATTCTTTAATACAAAATGATTTCTAAAGATTCATTTCTGCTTTCTTTCAGACTATGTCAGTTGAAGGGAACTTTAGAATATTAGAACTGGAAGTGGCCTTAGGATATAAAACATAGAATGTCAGAAGTAGAAGAGTAGAGAAGCGATCTAATCCAATATCCATCCTCAAAACAGACTTGGAAATATTAAGCCACTAAAGGGCTCTGGGCACAAGCTTAAAAATATCAGAACAAGAACCTGAATCCCAGTTTTCTAATTCCAGTTCTGGTGTTCTCTTTATATAATACCAGCTTACAAGGGGCAGTTCCATTTAGAAAAAAGATGGGAAAAAAGGAAAAGCTAAGTGAATAGGTATGTATATGGTATTGAAGGTGGTATGGAATGATAGTTTGTTTGTTTCCAGAGACTCAAAATAACATTAAGATTGATCAAATAAATCTGCTTACCAAAATATAAACAAAACCAGAAATCTGAAAGTGAGGCTAAGAAAGACCGTCAATTATTCTAATGTTGGAATTTCACTTTTTCTTCTTACTACTTATAGACCTTAGGTAATTACTTTTACTTCTCTAAGCTTTAATTTCTTTTGCTATTGAAATGAGAACTTTAAAACTAGTCATTCATTCAATTCAAAAATAGTCATTCAATAGTCACTTATTAAATGCCTATTATGTGTCATCCCTGTGTTAAATGATGGGAATACAAATTAGAAAAAAAGAAAGACAACCCTTATCCTCAAGTATTCTATTATCCAAAGGGAAAAGGCAACATAGAAAGGGAAGCTGAAAAGCAAAAGGGTGAGAAGAATGGGACAACTAGGTATCTAGAGGTAAGATCATAGGGGAGAAATCATAGAAGTGTCAGAATAGTGTTGTCAGATGAGAAATGAGAAGATGTTCTTAGATAACAAGATAATTTCAAGAGCCATTTCTAGCCCTAAAAACCATTCTTTTGTATGATTTGCAAAGAACACTAGTGTCAAATATAAGAAATAGGCTTATCTAGCAAGACACAGCTGTTTCAAAAGAGGAGTCATAAGATGAAATTCTGAAACCTGCTCCACTGCTATTTATGCTTAGGGAATTTACTTCTTCCTTTGAGTTCTGATTTAATCATGGTTAAATTGGGAGTTATGGTAATTCCTGTCCTGCCATATTCATAAAGTTGTGGTGAGGCTCACATGGGAAACTTATGGAAAAGTTGTTTGTAATCTGTGAATAATTTAAGAGCTATCATAATGGTAATTGTTTCTCCTTATATTTGATGCTTTATAGGCCTTTGAGAACTTCAGGAATTTGGCCTTTGTAAAATCATAAAGTGATATATAAATATAAACCATTATTATTTAAATGAAAATCTGGAGCTCTTGACCTACATCTTTGACCTACATTTACAAGACATAAATGACGCATTTATTGGTCATTTCATTTAGGGTAGTAAGTGAGAAAATCCATCTAAAGATGTGATAAGATAAAATCCTCATCTTGAGTCAAAAGACAAGATTTGAAATTCCAGTACACTTAATACTTATTTTTTTTTAAAAGACTTATATTGTAAGGATTTTAATTCCTGTAAATATAAACTTCTGGTCAGTCTCTTAATATGCTCAACCTCAACTGTTTTCTTGATAGCCTAATGTGTCTTTTGTGGAGAAGGTCAAAGTGTTTTTATATATTGTCTTCATCCATTGATTCAATAGGATTTCAGGAGTCAATTTGGGAGACTACCACCATACCTTTCAGTTTCAATTTTTTTTTATTTCTTGAAAAATTTACATTTATTAAGCTCAAAAGATATTTGGTCATCATGAGAGTAAAGTTTTCATGAGAAGAAGTAGCTATTTAACCTCCTATTTAATGGCAGACTAACTTGATGTCATTTATATCTATTTCACTGATGAGGTCCTGAGCCAGATGGACTTTAGCCAAGAGAGCCTGAATTATTTTGTTTTATTTTATTTTAGCTTTTTATTTACAAGATATATGCATGGGTAATTTTTCAGCATTGAGAATTGCAAAACCTTTTGTTCCAACTTTTCCCCTCCTTCTCCCCACCACCTCCCTCAGATGGCAGGTTGACCAATACATGCTAAATATATTAAAGTATAAGTTAAATACAATATATGTATACATGTCCAAACAGTTATTTTGCTGTGCAAAAGAATCAGACTTTGAAATCATGTACAATTATCGTGTGAAGGAAATCAAAAATGCAGGCAGACAAAAATAGAGGGATTGGGAATTCTATGTAGTGGTTCATAGTCATCTCCCAGAGTTCTTTTGCTGGGTGTAGCTGGTTCAATTCATTACTGCTCTATTGGAATGGATTTGGTTCATCTCATTGTTGGAGAGGACCATATCCATCAGAATTGATCATCATATAGTACTGCTTTTGAAGTATATAATGATCCTGCTCATTAGTTAAAATTACTAACTATTTATTTCCCACTATCTTATAATTTTCTTTTCTTTCTCCCTTTTTCTCCTTCCTAGTGTTTTGCTTCTGACCAGCACCTCACTCAATCTACCTTCCCTTTTTACAGCCTTTTTTCTTATCCCTTTTCCCTTCTACTTCTCTTCTCCCTTCTGTTAGCCTCTCCCTTTCATAGAAATAAGTTTATCTATCAAACTAAATATGTCTGATATTCCTTCTTTGAGCCAAATCTGATGAGATTAAGGTTCAAACAATGCTTATCCCCTCCCTTATTTCCCTCAACTATAATAGATCTTATTTGCCTCTTCATGTAATGGAATTTACCCCATTTCACTTCTGCTTTCCTCTTCTTCCAATATAATCCTTTTTCCAGTCCTAATTCCTTTTTATTATCATTACAATAATGTCAAATTATACCTACACCTTCTAAGTATACCTCTAGCAAAGATATGGTCCTCAGAAGTTAAATATATCATCTTCTCATATAAAGTTGTAAACCTTTTAACTTTAAAAACATAGTTGTTGTTTTTTTTTTCTTTCTTTTTTATATGTTTATGCTTCTCTTGAGTTCTGTATCTGAAAATCAACTTTTCCATTCAGCTCTGGTCTTTTCATTAAAAAATAATTGAATACCCCCAAGTTCCTTGAATGTCCATCATTTTCCCCAAAAGATAGTGCTTAGAGTTGCTGGAAATTTGATTCTTGGCTACAGTCCAAGCTCTTTTACCTTCAAGAATATTATATTTTAGGCCTTTCAATCCTTTTAAGTGAAAATTGCTAGGCCCTGGGTAGTCCTGATTGTGGTTTCTTGATATTTGGATAGTTTCTTTCTCACTGCTTGTAGTATCTTCACCTTGATTTGGTAATTATGAAATTTAATTATAATATTCCTTGGAGTTTACATTTTGGGGTCTTTTTTTTCAGGAGGTGATTGGTGAATTCTTTCAATGGCTATTTTACCATCTAGTTCTAAGACATCAGGGCAGTTTTCCTTGATGATTTCTTGAAAAATGCTATCTGTGCTTTTTAAAAAGATGTGCCATTACAAAAAACAATATCCAAAAGATTGTAGCTTTTTCCAGCTTGGCCTAATAATAGTCACACTAGGCCTTAACCAACCACACCTGGCATTTCTCTCCTAGATCTATTTTCCAGGTCACTTATTTTTCCAATGAGGTATTTTACATTTTTTTCTATTCTTTTCACTTTTTCATTTTATTTGACTGATTCATTCATTTCCATTTGTTCAGTTCTAATTTTTAATGCATGATTTTCTTCATTTAGCTTTTTTACCTCCTTTTGAATTTGGCCAATTGAGCTTTTAAATAAGTTGTTTTGTTCATTGGATTTTTGTTTCCATTTTGACTATTCTATTTTTTAATTGCTCTCTTTTTCTATTTTACCAATTCTATTTTTCATTTTTTCCTTTCCTTTCTTTTCTTCTTTTGCTGAGGCAGTTGGGGTTAAGTGACTTGCTCAGGTCACACAGCTAGGAAGTATTAAGTGTCTGAGGTCAGATTTGAATTTAGGTCCTTCTGACTCCAGGGCTAGTACTCTATTCACTGTGCTACCTAGCTGCCCTCAATTCAATTTTTCAAGGAGTTATTTTCTTTTCCCATTTTGGCAAATCAGTTTTTTAAGGAGTGGTTTTCTTTGGACTGTTTGTGTCCTTTTCCAAAACTCTCATTTACTTCCCTCATTTTTCTTCTTTTAAGTTCCTTTTTAAATTCTTCCAAGAAAGCCTTTTGAGTTGCAGACCAGTTCATATCACCCTTTGATGCTTCAACTGAATACATTTTATCTTTAGTATCCTCAGGATTTGAGCTCTGTTCTTCCCTGTCTTTATAAAAGATAGTACAATATCAATCAAGAATTAGACTACAGAAGATAAAAAAGCTTAGAAGTACAAAGGAAAAATTCTTTACAAATGAAGTGTGTGGGTCAATTACAAGTTCAAAATAATTATAATATGTTGAAAGTAAAAGCTAGGCTAACTGAAAAAAGAAAGCTTTAATAATATGAATATATTGAATCACACAAGAGAGGTAATTTAACCTTTAGTTTCTTTCAAAATCCAGAAAGTTCACATTCCAATAAGATCCATAATTATTCATTCTAAAGTTTTATAATTTTATATAAATTGCTAATAAATAACATTACCACTTTCTTTTCTGACAGATCTTATTTAGTTTGATCTTTTCTTTCTCATAAAAAAACATTCCATATTTATTATTGAAAAATTAGAAACTTAGAGGGGGGGAAATCAAAATGGTGGAGAGTAGATAAGTCTGCCTCTTCATGGCTTCCCTCAGAATCAACACCAGATATAATCTCCAAACAGGTTTGGAAGTGATAGAACCGATAAATATTAGGAATGTAATGTAATTTCCAGCAGAAGATATTTTGGAAGAACTTCAGGAAAATTCTATCTCAATTAATAAGAAGAGAGGTGGCCCAGTTCAGTTGCAAAGCCTGAAGACTCAACGTGTAGAGGCCTCCATGAGTCATGGGAATCTTTTGAGAGACTTTTAGTCAAAATATAGCAGTGTTGCTACTCTGATATAGTTCAGAAGCCAGTGGATCAGCAGATTAGCAATGAGTCCTCCAATGCAGCTACAGAAGGCAAACAGTGAGCCCTAGAACTCCAGCATAACAAATAGGACTTGGTCATACCCACTTAGCATGGAAAGGAAATCATCAATACTAGCTCAGGACAGTGTGAAGCCTCTGTAGCCTGTAGAGGAAACTTGGGACAATCTTCCCTTTGCCTAAGAGCTGACCTCAACTTTTAAAAATGAGCAAAAAAGCAAAAAAGAGCTCTGAACATATGTAGCTTTACCAACATTATCATTTTTATTAGTTGATTCATGACAAAAAACTTAGGAGAGATTTTACGAAATTTAATTTTAAGTCAATTCATCTATCAGCTTTCAATTGCTTAGCTTTAGCCTTTTTTAAGTTTATGTTTCAGCCCTTATTCCATCTAATTTGAATGGAAAAAAGTGATCTCTTTTAATTGTTCTCCATTGATCTACTTTGCTATGTACCTTGAATCTGAGAGTAGTGTTGACTCCAAACAGGAGGTAGTTCGTGCCTTCTGCTGGGAAATTATTTTCCTTTTTTTTTGTTCTGCTGCAATATTGATGCATAGTCAGAACCATTTCATGCCAGAGCATTGCTAGCAGATGGGATGTTGGCATTTTATGTTTATTCCAATTTAATTTGTCATCTTATAGTACCAGAATACAAAGAAAGAGGTATCACTCATTCTTTTATCAAACTGATCATCATGATGGTGCTTGCAACTTTATGCCATATTACCTCTTTCTTTTATCCATAGGAAGAAGGAGTTTGATCTCATTTAGCACAAGTGCTAAAACAATCAGTAGTATTACCAGATTCCAGGTAATCATTTAGTTGGACAACATTCCATGGTTCTCTGCAACTTTCATACCCATCCCTGGACAAGGAGAATCCATAATCCATATTACCTTGTATGACATTCCTATTCCTCTTCCCCTAAAACATGGATGAAGGATTTGTTTTTGATTGGCTTATTTTATTTTATTTTATTTTATTTTATTTTATTTTATTTTCATCTTCCCTATTACCATCATCATTACTCTCATATTATGGGCAAGCTGGAATGACAGTGATAAGGGTGTTGGGAGTAAGAGTATAAGAGTGTAAGGAAGACCTGAGTTCAAATTCAGCCTCAGAAATTTACTAGCTGTATGATCCTGGGCTTTTCACATAACCTTTCTTTCCCTTAGTGTCCTCACTTATAAAATAGGTATCTACTTTTTTAGGGTTATTGTGAAGATCAAATGAAACAATAATGTTTTAAATCTTAAAGCCCACATAAATGCTATCATGATAAAATGATAATAATAATGATTAACTTCTATAGAGAAAAATCGCTTGCATGATTTTTTTTTCAAAAAAAGAAATATTAACTTTTAAAAATGATAAAATGGAAATCAGTTTAGGGTATGTGGAAAGAAGACTTTAGTTCATGACTAGAAATATGAGGTAGAATTTTAACTCAGCTGCTTAATAATTTCATAACCCTTACTGAATGCTCTTATATATGAAAATAAAAATAAATGATACTTGTGCTATTAATATTATAGGGGTTTTATGAAGAAAGTGTTTGGTAAATTTTATCATACCAAAGGAATATGGGCTATTATAAACATATATTGTTTCACTAGCTTAAAAATAAAACCTAATTTCATTTATTCAATCCAGAGTACCAGCATACTATAGTTCCCTCATATTGAGATACTGAAGCTTGTATTTTTATTTTTGAAAGATAATATTATCTCTATGAAAGGAAGAAAGAAAGAAAGAAAGAAAGAAAGAAAGAAAGAAAGAAAGAAAGAAAGAAAGAAAGAAAGAAAGAAAGAAAGAAAGAAAGAAAGAAAGAAAGAAAGAAAGAAAGAAAGAAAGAAAGAAAGAAAGGAAGGAGGGAGGGAAGGAGGAAGGGAAGGAGGGAAGGAGGGAGGGAAGGAGGAAGGAAGGGAGGGAAGGAGGAAGGAAGGGAGGAAGGAAGGGGAAAGGGAAGGAAGGAAGGATGCACAAGAGGAATGGAGGAAGAAAGGAAGAAAAGAAGAAAGAAGGGAGAGAAGGAGGGAGAGAAGAGGAGGGAAATAAGAAAAAGAAGGAAACAAAGAGAAAGAATGAAAATAAGAAATCTGTCTCTTCAGACCATTTCCCAGACTGTCAAGAGAGTATGCAGCCTTGTGCATATTCCTTTTTCTGTAAAAAATAACAAAAATTGATAGAACTAGCCACTGGATTTGTAAAGAACCCATTTTATGTGTCAGAATACTTGTTCCTACCCTAGATGAAATGTCAAAAGCAGACAGATATCTCAATGTGAAATGATCTTAAGCAAAACCCAACATTGCCAAAGATGACCTTT